>NC_083320.1:73803336-74103336 GCF_963455315.2 Globicephala melas | reverse complement strand
TTTGTTTTTTGAATATTGAGCTGCATGAGCAGTTTATATATCTTGGGAGATTAATCCTTTGTCCATTGATTCGTTTGCAAATATTTTCTCCTGTTCTGAGGGTTGTCTTTTTGTCTTGTTTGTAGTTTCCTTTGCCTTGCAAATGCTTTTAAGTTTCATTAGGTCCCATTTGCTTATTTTTGTTTTTATTTCCATTACTTAGGAGTTGGATCAAAAAAGATCTTGCTGTGATTTATGTCAAAGAGTGTTCTTCCTATGTTTTCCTCTAAGGGTTTTAAAGAGTCCAGTCTTACATTTAGATCTCTAATCCATTTTGAGTTTCTTTTTTTTTTATTTTTTAATTTTTTTGTGGTACGCGGCCCTCTCACTGTTGTGGCCTCTCCCATTGCAGAGCACAGGCTCCAGACGCACAGGCTCAGGATCCATGGTTCACAGGCCTAGCCTCTCCACGGCATGTGGGATCCCCCCGGACCAGGGCACGAACCTGTGTCCCCTGCATCGGCAGGCAGACTCTTAACCGCTGCGCCACCAGGTAAGCCCCTTGACTTTATTTTGTGTATGGTGTTAGGGAGTGTTCTAATTTCATTCATTTACATGTAGCTGTCCAGTTTTCCCAGCACCACTTATTGAAGAGACTGTCTTTTTTCCATTGAATATCCTTGCCTCCTTTGTCATAGATAGTTGACCATAGGTGCATGGGTTTATCTCTTGGCTTTCTATCCTGTTCCACTGATCTATATTTCTGTTTTTGTGCCAGTACCATACTGTCTTGATTACTGTAGCTTTGTAGTATAGACTGAAGTCAGTCGGCCTGACTCCTCCAACTCCGTTTTTCTTTCTCAAGATTGCTTTGGCTATTCGGGGTCTTTTGTGTCTCCATACAAATTTTAAGATTTTCTAGTTCTGTAGAAAATGCCATTGGTAGTTTGATAGGGATTGCACTGAATCTGTAAATGGCTTTCGGTAGTGTAGTCATTTTCACAATGTTGATTCTTCCAATCCAAGAACATGGTATATCTCTCCATCTGTTTGTATCATCTTTAATTTCTTTCATCAGTATCTTATACTTTGCTGCATACAGGTCTTTTGTCTCCCTAGGTAGGTTTATTCCTAGGTATTTTATTCTTTTTGTTGCAGTGGTAAATGGGAGTGTTTCCTTAATTTCCCTTTCAGATTTTTCATCATTAGTGTATAGGAATGCAAGAGATTTCTGTGCATCAATTTTGTATCCTGCAACTTTACCACATTCATTGATTAGCTCTAGTAGTTTTCTGGTGGCATCTTTAGGATTCTCTATGTATAGTATCATGTCTTCTGCAAACAGTGACAGTTTTACTTCTTCTTTTCCAATTTATATTCCTTTTATTTCTTTTTCTTCTCTAGTTGCCGTGGCTAAGACTTCCAAAACTATGTTGAATAATAGTGATGAGAGTGGACATCCTTGTTTTTTTCCTGATCTTAGAGGAGGTACTTTCAGTTTTTCACCATTGAGAATGGTGGGTTTGTCGTATATGGCCTTTATTATGTTGATGTAGGTTCCCTCTATGCCCACTTTCTGGAGAGTTTTTATCATAAATGGATGTTGACTATTTTCAAAAGCTTTTTCTGCGTCTATTGAGATGATCATATGGTTTTTATTCTTCAGTTTGTTAATATGGTGTATCACATTGATTGATCTGCGTATATTGAAGAATCCTTGCATCCCTGGGATAAATCCCACTTGATCATGGTGTATGATCCTTTTAATGTGTTGTTGGATTCTGTTTCCTAGTATTTTGTTGAGGATTTTTGCATTTATATTCATCAGCGATATTGGTCTGTAATTTTCTTTTTTTGTAGTATCTTCGTGTGGTTTTGGTATCAGGGTGATAGTGGCCTCATAGAATGAGTTTGGGAGTGTTCCTTCCTCTGCAATTTTTTGGAAGAGTTTGTGATGGTTGGGTGTTAGCTCTTCTCTAAATGTTTGATAGAATTCACCTGTGAAGCCATCTGGTCCTGGACTTTTGTTTGTTGGAAGATTTTTAATCACAGTTTCAATTTCATTACTTGTGATTTATCTGTTCATATTTTCTATTTCTTCCTGGTTCAGTCTTGGAAGGTTACACCTTTCTAAGAACTTGTCCATTTCTTCCAGGTTGTCCATTTTATTGGCATAGAGTTGGTGTAGTAATTTCTTAAGATGGTTTGTATTTCTGCAGTGTCTGTTGTAACTTCTCCTGTTTCATTTCTAATTTTATTGATTTGAGTCATCTCCTTCTTTTTCTTGATGAGTCTGGCTAATGGTTTATCAATTTTGTTTATCTTCTCAAAGAACCGTCTTTTAGTTTTATTGATCTTTGCTATTGTTTTCTTTGTTTCTATTTCATTTATTTCTGCTCTGATCTTTATGATTTCTTTCCTTCTGCTAACTTTGGGTTTTGTTTGTTCTTCTTTCTCTAGTTCCTTTAGGTATAAGGTTAGATTATTTATTTGAGATTTTTCTTGTTTCTTGAGGTAGGCTTGTATTGCTATAAACTTCCCTTTTGAAATGCTTTTGCTGTATCCCACAGGTTTTGGATCATAGTATTTTCGTTGTCATTTGTCTCTAGGTATTCTTTGATTTCCTGTTTGATTTCCTCTTTGATTTCTTCAGTGATCTCTTGGTTATTTAGTAACGTATTGTTTAGCCTCCATGTATTTGTGTTTTTTATGTGTTTTTCCCTGTAATTGATTTGTAATCTCATAGCGTTGTGGTCAGAAAAGATGTTTGATATCATTTCAATTTTCTTAAAATTACTGAGGCTTGATTTGTGACCCAAGATGTGATCTATCCTGGAGAATGTTCCATGTGTACTTGAGAAGGAAGTGTAATCTGCTGTTTTTGGATGGTATGATCTATAAATATCAATTAAATCTTTCTGGTCTATTGTGTCATTTAAAGCTTGTGTTTCCTTAATAATTTTCTGTTTGGATGATCTGTCCATTGGTGTAAGTGAGGTGTTAAAATCCCCAACTATTATTGTGTTACTGTCGATTTCGTCTTTTATAGCTGTTAGCAGTCGCCTTATGTATTGAGGTGGTCCTATGTTGGGTGCATATATATTTATAATTGTTATATCTTCTTCCTGGATTGATCCCTTGATCATTATGTAGTGTCCTTCCTTGTCTCTTATAACATTCTTTATTTTAAAGTCTATTTTATCTGATATGAGTATTGCTGCTGCAGCTTTCTTTTTATTTCCATTTGCATGGAATATATTTTTCCATCCCCTCACTTTCAGTCTGTATGTGTCCCTAAGTCTGAAGTGGGTCTCTTGTAGACAGCATGTATATGTGTCTTGTTTTTGTATCCATTCAGTGAGCCTGTGTCTTTTGGTTGGAGCATTTAATCCATTCACATTTAAGGTAATTATCTATATGTATGTTCCTATTATCATTTTCTTAATTGTTATGGGTTTGTTTTTATAGGTCCTTTCCTTCTTTTGCGTTTCCTACTTAGAGAAGTTCCTTTAGCATTTGTGTAGAGCTTGTTTGGTGGTGCTGAATTCTCTTAGCTTTTGCTTGTCTGTAAGACTTTGGATTTCTCCATCAAATCTGAATGACATCTTTTCCAGGTAGAGTAATCCTGGTTGTAGGTTCTTCCCTTTCATCACTTTACATATGTCATGTCACTGCCTGTTGCCTTGTAGAGTTTCTGCTGAGAAATCAGCTGTTAACCTTATGGAAGTTTCCATTGTATGTTATTAGTCGTTTTTCCCTTGTTGCTTTCAATAATTTTTCTTTGTCTTTAATTTTTGTCAATTTGATTACTATGTGTCTCGGCATGTTTCTCCTTGGATTTATCCTGCCTGGGACTCTCTGCACTTCCTGGACTTGGGTGGCTATTTCCTTTCCCATGTTAGGGAAGTTTTCGACTATAATCTCTTCAAATACTTTCTCGCATCCTTTCTCTCTCTCTTCTCCTTCTGGGACCCCTATAATGCGATGTTGTTGCATTTAATGTTGTCCCAATGGTCTCTTAGGCTGTCCACATTTCTTTTCAATCTTTTTTCTGTTCCACAGCAGTGAATTCCACCATTCTGTGTTCCAGGTCGCTTATCCGTTCTTCTGCCTCAGTTATTCTGCTACTGATTTCTAGTGTATTTTTCATTTCAATTATAGTATTGTTCATCTCTGTTTGTTTGTTCTTTAATTCTTCTAGGTGTTTGTTCTTTAATTCTTCTAGGTCTTTGTTAAACATTTCTTGCATCTTCTCAATCTTTGCCTGCATTCATTTTCCGAGGTCCTGGATCATCTTCACTATCATTATTCTGAATTATTTTTTCTGGAAGGTTGCCTATTTCAACTTCATTTAGTTGTTTTTCTGGGGTTTTATCTTGTTCCTTCATCTGGTACATAGCCCTCTGCCTTTTCATGTTATCTATCTTTCTGTGAATGTGGTTTTTGTTCCACAGGCTGCAGGATTGTAGTTCTTCTTGCTTCTGCTGTCTGCCCTCTGTGGATGAGGCTATCTAAGAGGCTTGTGCAAGTTTCCTGATGGGAGGGACTGGTGGTGGATAGAGCTGGCTGTTGCTTTGGTGGGCAGAGCTCAGTCAAACTTTAATCCTCTTGTTTGCTAATGGGTGGAGCTGGGTTCCCTCCCTCTTGGCTGTTTGGCCTGAGGCGAAACACTGGAGCCTACCTGGGAGCTTTGGTGGGACTAATGGCGGACTCTGGGAGGGCTCACACCATGGAGTACTTCCCAGAACTTCTGCTGCCAGTGTCCCTGTCCTCACGATGATACACAGCCACCCCTGGCTCTGCAGGAGACCCTCCAACACTAGCAGGTAGGTCTGGTTCAGTCTCCTATGGGGTCACTGCTCCTTCCCCTGGGCCCCAATGTGCACACTACATTGTGTGTGCACTCCAAGAGTGGAGTCTCTGTTTCCCCCAGTGCTGTCGAAGTCCTGCAGTCAAATCCCGCTAGCCTTCAAAGTCTGATTCTCTAGGAATTCCTCCTTTCGTTGCCGGCCCCCAGGTTCAGAAGCCTGACATGGGGCTCAGAACCTTCACTCCAGTGGGTGCACTTCTGTGGTATAAGTGTTCTCCAGTTTGTGTGTCACCCACCCAGCAGTTATGGGATTTGATTTTATTGTGATTGCACCCCTCCTGCCATCTTATTGTGGCTTCTCCTTTTTCTTTGGATGTGGGGTATCTTTTCTGGTGAGTTCCAGTGTCTTCCTGTCAATGATTGTTCAGCAGTTATTTGTGATTCCAGTGCACTTGCAAGAGGGAATGAGAGCACGTCCTTCTACTCCACCATTTTGAACCAATCTCTCTTTAACATCTTATTGGAATATAATTGCTTTACAATGGTGTGTTAGTTTCTGCTTTTGATAAGTAGATAGATTTGATGAAACCCCGAGTTCATATAGAACAGAGGAGGATTAGATTGTAAAGACAGAGTGGACGTGGATGGGGAAGAACTTTTGATTCTGAGCTAAGGATGGGAATTTCTTCTAAAAGGAAATGATTGAAGGATTTTGAACCAGGGAATTACACTTGGAAAGAGCTGCATAAGTGCAGCCTAGCAGTAGTGTGCATGATGGATTGGACGGGGAAGAGACGCTAGGCAGGCAGAATAGTTAGAAGGCTATTGAAATAATCTGTGCATGAAATGGTAAAGACCCAGAATAAAATCCTATAATTTATAAATGTAGGACCTTCAAATTATCTAGTGCAGTGGCTTTCAAGTTTTTTTTTTAACCATGAGCCATAGTTCAGAAATGTTTTACATATACACATACTTATAAAAAAATGTTTGACAGAACAGTATTTATCCTTAATACTTACGATGACATTTGACATTTTTTGGCTCTGTTCTTTTTACATTTTAGAAATGCTGATGGGAACACATTATATTTATTTTAAGATTTTCTAACAGGTTGTGACTTGCTGTTTGAAAAACATGGATCAGGTGCAGCCCCTTTACTTTTCGGAAGAGAAACTAAGATATAAAGAAACCAAGAGACTTGCTCTGGTCCCACTGCTCATAATTAGAGACCAGGTCCATGAACGTCCATTGCACCACACTAAGGTTAGGATGGGACTGTGGTAGAAATAGACCTGAGAGTAATTTTAGAAGAGAAATAAACAAAACAAACTGGGAAAAATCAAAGTCAACGGCAGTTTTATTCTTGGTTAATTGAGTGAACTGATTTGCCGTAAAATACAGGTGTCTGAAGAAGGACTATCCTGGGATAAAATTATGAGTTCACACTGAGGTTCAGAGGGCAGAGGGATAGACACACTGCCTAGCAGGCAGAGAGAGCTGTAAGACTAAGTATTCCAATGAAAAAAATCTTGTCAGTCATCTATTTGGGAATGACTAGATGGCATTTGACCTAATAAGTATATATTAAATACCTCTCCTATTCATTGCCATGTTATAGATACTGGAGATTCAAAGATGAGCAAAATCAGGTCCCTGTACTTGAGAAGCTCTTATTCAAAAGTTTGTTGATAGTATCATACTTCCTTGGAATTAGTCACTCTTGTTGCTAAAAATTCAGTAAAATTCATTTTAAAAACTTTAAAATTCATTTTAAAAACCTTAAGATTTTTTAATCTTCTACAGTTTGATCCAATAACCTTACGCCTGCCTTTACATCAACTTGCACTGTTTTTTTCAGCAATAATGCATTTGTGTGTGTGTGTGTGTGTGAAGTGTCTTTCCTTTTGACATCCACCAATATTCCTTAAGGTGGCAAGTTGCTTCTTACCAGATTACATCTGAAAAGAAACAGCTCTGACAGGGAAATGAGCAGCTGGGTGGCAGCCTACAGCAACTCTGTTATTTTGCACTGATATAGCATTTTAATATAAATGGCTGAAATGCAATCTGAAAATAGTTATTCATCACAAACAACCACAAAGCTGGTTAACATTTAAGCTGTTACGTTTGTGGGTTGATTTCTTTCTAGGTGCTTCCCTTCCTTTAATGATAATGATGGTGATTTTCACACTGCCCATTGGAGGGAGGAAGAAGAGGTAGTGAAACCAGGGCTCAAACATTGTAGCATTGAGAAAAATCTGCAGCAGTACCTGAGGAGAGTCCAGGATCCCTAATACCCAATCCATTTGATCTTTTTTTCCGTTTTACCCAGATAACTTAGAGTTTTATCCTTAGGGAAAATGAAACAGAGAAACTGGCCATCATGGAGTCAGAATTTAAATCATTGGCACCGCTTACATGTAATTCCTGTTCTGGGTTTTATTCCAGGTTCAGAAGGTCTTAATACTCTGAACTCTTTAAGTTTGTATGATCTTTGAATCTATAAAGTCAATATGCTGCTTCCTAACATATCAATTTTACAGACTTTTGGAGAAATTTTCTAGCCACCTATCTCTGCTCTCCTAAGAGATCCTTGACTGTGCCTTTTCTCACACTACTCCATGGGTCAGTCTTATGAACTACCATGTTAAAGGAACATTTCAAGTTCCTTGAAAGTACACATTAAAGTACACATCTCACCCTTGCTACTCAGCATACCTAACAAAAATGGGCATCCCACATAATTTGATAGCATGAGATGGAGGGTTATGCCACAGAAAAAGAAGAGAGAAGCAGGAGAGACACGTATAGTTAACAGCAAAGCAGGGTATTTCGAAACTGCTATTTTGATGAGATTGCATGATGCAATTTGTGTGTGTGTGTGTGTGTGTAGATATGAGCAACAAATATTTTAAACATTCATCCCATACCTGGGAATTACTTCATCTTTGATGAGGTGAGACTCAGTGAAAGATGAGATTAGAGATCGGATAAGGGTTCTAGTGAGGTTCAAAAATATGGGGAAATGATCTCATATCAACAGTACTTCATTTTTTAAAAAATAACTTTTATAACTGAGCTTTTCAGGATGCATCAAAATTTCATATATCAAAAAAGACTAAATAAAATAGATGTGCCAAAGTATCTTTTGTGTCAAAATAGTTGACTTAAAGAAACTTGTAACCTGATGTGGTAGAGTGGTTCACCCTCAGGGGACATTTGGCACAGTCTGGAGACATTTTAGATTGTCACAGCTTGGAAGGAGTTTGTTTGCTACTGGTGTCTAGTAGGTAGAGACTGGGAATGCTGTCAAACACCCTCCCATGCAGAGGAAAGATCCCTCCCCTGCCCTGTACCACAACAGAGTGTCAATAGGTGAGGAAACACAGAATTAGACTGATAAAGGTGAGAGAACTGGGAGATTGGCTGATGAGAGAGTATAAGTGTGAAAACAGAAGAGAGAACAACATAGATAGATTTTCTCCCAAAGGCTTCTTTTATACTTATTTTAGTTTTCCATACATGATAAACAATTCATCTTGCCTCAATAAGTCTCTCATTGAATTCTTGCCCACCACCTGACTCTGATCTTGACCTCGTGAGTCCACTTCTGGGAATTTATCTTATGGAAATAATCCAAAAGAAAGACACGGTCATAGGCATGTTCTTTGCCGTGTTATTTATAACCTAAAATCTAACCCTACTGAAAGATAAATTGATCTAGAGGTCATAATGTAGCATGCAAGAGAAACTGTAGATTTTGCTACCAGAACTAAAATTCAGAAGAGTGGTCGAAGCAGGTAATATAAATTTGGAGAATTAATGTTGCCCTAAGATTCAACATATCTATATCTCTAAATGAACTTTAATCTGCTCTGATTTCTTACCTATCTGGTTGGCAGAAAACTGAACCTAAGTTATTATTGAGGCTCCCCAAGCCCACATCCAATGTGGTCATAAAAGAATCTTGAGCATGTTTGAGGCTGGAAAATGGGAGAAACTAGGCTCTTAATTTGAGAGGGTCTATGTCTTCAGTGTTGCTTCTTTTGCTTTTTCTATTATGTGATACTGCTTTTGAGCCTTGGTACCCAGGACACAAATGCACTCAGAGATGCTCTCTCAGCCTTCATCCTCTCTACCCATTGTGGGCCTTGGAGGCGTGCCATCTGGAACCAGGGACTGAGTCTAGCCACCCCCACTTGCTTTGAGGTGCTTCAGCTTCCTTCTGGTCAGTCCTGTTCCATCTGCCTTTTCTCTCAAAAAATCTCTTCTTTGTGAGCAGGAAACACCAAAGCTACTGTTCCCCATTTCTCCTGAAGTCAAAGAAGATATTTAGAAGCACAATAAAGCACTTCCCTGGATTTGGAAGTAAAAAAAATGAGAATCACAGTTATCAGTTTCTTTCTTGATAACTTGCTTTTTACATTACAGGACACACCTAATAACAAAAGATATGGGAAAGTAGTAGAAAACCATAAGCAAGAAAAATTAGAAGGCAGACAGCAAAAAGTTGAAGATACCTTACTTCTAGTGAGTGTTTTAGATAGAAAGAAGCAGCCAATGAAAAGGTAGAAAATTTTAATTAAAGAGATGGGATAATATTCCAGGAAGCTGCAGACATTGGTTATAATCAAATCTCCCAGAAATTCCAGAAAGATGGAGGGTTACAAAATCTGACAATTTACTTGAATTTGATCTCAGAGAGAGCACCAAGACTATGAAATCTTCAAGAGTGCAATTTCAGGAGTGTAATAAAAGTTAGGAGATTGTCCATAGGAATAAGAGGGTAATAGGTGCTTAAAAATGAAGGCAGTTTGGGCTTCCCTGGTGGCGCAGTGATTGAGAATCTGCCTGCTAATGCAGGGGACACGGGTTCGAGCACTGGTCTGGGAAGATCCCACATGCCGTGGAGCAACTAGGCCTGTGAGCCACAACTACTGAGCCTGTGCGTCTGGAGCCTGTGCTCCGCAACAAGAGAGGCCGCGATAGTGATAGGCCCGCGATGAAGAGTGGCCCCCGCTTGCCACAACTAGAGATAGCCCTCACACAGAAATGAAGACCCAACACAGCCAAAAATAAATAAATAAATAAATAAAATGAAGGTAGTTTTAGAATCTGGCAGTGAAAAGAAGTTCAGAAACATGACCTGTCCATGAGAGACAACAAAGTAGCAAAGTGAATTTGTTGGATAATGAGATCTATACATAAATTTGTAAGAAAAAATAAGGAGTTTCCTCTGGACAAGGAGAGCTGGAAGACAAGGCAGAGATGGGGAAATTGGCAGAGGAGAAACTGCACAAAAGGGAAAGCAATTAAGAGTGCAAGTAGGGCTTCCCTGGTGGCACAGTGGTTGAGAGTCCACCTGCCGATGCAGGGGACATGGGTTCGTGCCCCGGTCCGGGAAAATACCACATGCCGCGGAGCGGCTGGGCCCGTGAGCCATGGCCGCTGAGACTGCGCGTCCGGAGCCTGTGCTCCGCAACGGGAGAGGCCACAACAGTGAGAGGCCCGCGTACCACAAAAAAAAAAAAAAAAAAGAGTGCAAGTAGAGGGGATGACCTTTGAAAGGAGAAGGGAGAAGTCTTTGAGACTAAAGAGAGGAGGCATAGAAAGATATTTTAAAGTGAAGCAGTTGAAAAATGAGAAAGATTCCCTCTAATAACCCCCACCACATTAGTGAAGTATTAGGAGAGTTTTTGTTGAGATGGCAAGCAGCTTGGGGATCTAATTTAGAAACTGATGATTTGCAGAGATATTTTTTCCCAAATTAAAAGTTTAATGTAGTTCATTAAGTAAAATAACAGTGAAACAAGCTTATCTTTGTGTTAGTTTTCTGTTTATATGCAAATTCATAACTACCACCTAACCTCCTTGTAAATGCCAGGACACGCTAATATAAAATCATTCTTTTTAAAAAATGAATTATGATCCCATCCAGAAGTGCAACCCATGTATCAATTTGGACTGACACAATTGTTTTTATTTCTAATAAAGGCCTTCATTTACTTAAGATGTCGCTCCCTAGGTATTCTATTTCTGTTTTAAACGTGTAAGACCATTGCTGTAAAAAAAGGAAATTACACTGAATCAAAAGCCATTGAAAGTATTACTTGGAAACTTAATAGGGTTACATAGAATTTCAAACTTGAAAATGCAGTAAAATTTGACTCCATCATAATAACCACAAGAGGCAGATCAATATGACTGAGTTAAGGTCTGTTCTATAAATCATTGTGTGGTGAATGAATTAGGAAAAAGATAAGCTGTAACCAAAATGGTGAAGCGTGAGACAAGAACACTCCTCTCTGGAATTAGCTTCTAGTAAAGTTCAGCTTGGGTCTGCAGTAATGGAGAATTATATGTTGTGGACTGTGGGCTGCGGCACATCTACTGACAAGGCTGACCTACGCATCTTGGATCCTGGGTTTCTAAAGTTCTTACTCTTTATGTAAAATAACAACACAAAATGGAAAACAAATTACAAATGTAAGCTGAAGTTGTATATGTGACTATTACGTGTGAAGTTTGCTGCATGGCATTATACATTTATAATGTAAGTGCTGTGTGTATGTTAATGATTTTTATTGCCTAAATTGTTCAGTTCAGTGAAACTTTTGTTTAGCATTGACTACATATAAAGTATTGCCTAAAAATTCTAAGGAAATTCAAAGACAGAAGAGACTGGTCCCTGATTTCCAAATGCTTAGAGTGTTCTGGGTGGAATAATACAAATATCTTTTTTTTTTTAATTAATCATAGCCTGAAGGCTTTGTTCAGAATTATTACAAAGGTTCAAATCAAATTTTATTGAAACATGGGAGAAGAAAAATTTATACTCCCATTAACTTTAATAAAAGGTAGTGTTAAGTTTTTCAATGTTTGTTTTTTATCTTTGAATTATTATAGATTAGTATAGTATCTGCTTGATGCAGCTGAGGCATTAAATGATATTTGATTAAGTAAAAATTGAGGGAGGAATGCTAAAAGCTTTTAGAGAGAAAATAGGATTCATGGATTTAATCACACTATTTATGGATTCCTTTCTGCTGGAGATATGGCACTTGATAAGATGGTCATATAGTCCCAGCTCTTGTCCTCATGTAGCTTCTAGTCTGGCAAAATTTGCACGTTGAAGGCTTTAAATAAAATTTTAGTCACTGCAATACAATGAAAGTTTGAAATTTAATGTTGAATGACCCACCATGACCTTGAGTATTAAATTGAGCAAAAGAAAAAAAATGTTTAAAAAATAAGAGGCAGTTTAGGTATGGCAGAAACAGTTCCAGGAAGCATTGATTAAGATTGAGTATTGTAATACCATAGTTAAAGAGTCAAGCTTTATGCTAGAAAGGGGACAAAAAGATATCTGAGAGAAAGAATAAAACCCCATTTGTGCTTTGTTCACATGGTTTAAATTTAAAAGTTTTCCATGGACACTAGGCAATTTTCATTTCCTATTAAAATAGTCTTTTTTGAGGATTTAGAGATGGGGGAGCAAATGGTGGAAATGCAGTAACAAGAGAAAATTCACAACGATAGTCTTGGGTCAGATCACAAAAAGCCTTTAAGTGCCGTGCTAAGGAGTTTACACTTGATTTGATCAGATGTAGAGTTTGCAAATATTTTATCCCATTCTGTAGGTTGCCTTTTTCAGTTTTTGTTGTTCCTTAGCTTTTTTAACAAGAAAATGTACTGACAAAAATAGGGTTTGGGGAATATTAGTGTGCAATTCTTGACTGGATAGACTGGAAGGAACTTTGAGAGAATTAAGTCAGGATCATTTTGTACCATTCCAGAACCACGAGAGTGCCAGGTTCCACGGGAATATTGGCTATCTGGTTTGTTTACAACTCTGTACTCTGTGGTATGCAATAAATAGTTGTTGACTTAATGAATGGTCATGTTTCCCTTATTGGGAAAGTCTGTAGTTATCAACTTCAAGTTCAAAATAGGACTTTTTGATTAGGAGTTTTGGAATTTATGTACTAACCGTATTTTCCATTTAGAATGCCTTGGGAAATTTGAAGTCTACTTATAATCCCTGATGTCAGTGAGAAGAAAAAAACACTAATTTACAATTCATTTTTCAGCCATTATTCTACCCCATGCGTGGGACTAATAAACATTAGGTTATAGGCGGCAAGCATGTTGATAAGGGAAAGAATAGCAGATGAATTGTGGCTCAACAGTGTTATTAGTCTCAATAAATAAAGTATTTTGAGATAATTCTGAGTTGCTATAAAACAGTAGAAAAAAATTGGATGTTTTTTAATTTTTTTGTAGAAAAAGTAATTTTTTTAACTTTATTAAGGAATAACTGACAAACGTATGTATTTAAATTGTATACTGTGATGATATGATAGACACATACATTGTGTAATGATTACCAGGATTAAGATAATTAACACATCCATCACCTCACATAGTTAACTATTTTTTGTTTGTGTGTGGTGGGAATGCTTAAGATCCACTTGCAGTAACTTTCAAGTATACAATACCATATTATTAACTATAGTCACCATGCTGTATGTTAGATCCCCAGAACTTATTCTTCTTGTAACTGAAAATATGTGCCCTTTCACTTATATCAACCTCATTTCCTTATCCCCCCAGCCCCTGGCATCCACCTTTCTATTCTCTGTTTCTATGAAATCTGCTTTTTTTTTTTTTTAAAGATTCCACATGTAAGTGATACCATACAGTATTTGTCTTTGTCTGACTGATTTCGCTTAGCATAATACCCTCCAGGTTCATCCACATTGTTGCAAATGGCAGGATTTCCTTCTTTTATATGGCTGAATAATATTCTGTTGTGATATATATACTTTTTTCCTTATCCATTCATCTGTCAAAGTACATTTAGGTTGTTTCCATATATTGGGTATTGTGAATAGTGCTGCAATAAACATGGGTGTGCAGATTTCTCTTCGAGATACTGATTTCAGTTTCTTTGGTTATATACCCGGGAATAGGATTGCTGGATCATATGATACTTAAATTTTTAATTTTTTGAGGAACTGCCACAGTTTTCAATAGTGGCTGCACCAATGTACATTCCTACCAACAGTGTATGAGATTCCTTTTTCTCCACATTCTCACCAATACATGTTATCTCTTGTCTTCCTGATAGTCATTTTAACAGGTGTGAGGTGATATCTCATCATGGTTTTGTTTTGTGTTTCCTTGATACGCTAATCATGATTAGTGGTATTGAGCACCTTTTTATATACTTATTGGTCTTTTTTATGTCTTCTTTGGAAAAATATCTATTCGGGTCATTTGCCCATTTTTTAATTAGTTTATTTACTCTTTTGCTATTGAGTTGCATGAGTTCTTACATATTTTGGATATCAACACCTTTTCAGATGAATAGTTTGCAGATATTTTATCCCATTCTGTAGGTTGCCTTTTCAGTTTTTGTCGTTCCTTAGCTGTGCAGAGGCTCTTTAGTTTGATGTAGTCCCACTTGTTTACTTTAGGTTTCATTGCCTGTATGTTTGTTTTTTTTTTTGCGGTATGTGGGCCTCTCACTGTTGTGGCCTGTCCCCTTGCGGAGCACAGGCTCCGGACGCACAGGCTCAGCGGCCGTGGCTCACGGGCCCAGCTGCTCTGCGGCATGTGGGATCCTCCCAGACCGGGGCACAAACCTGTGTCCCCTGCATCGGCAGGCAGACTCTCAACCACTGCGCCACCGGGGAAGCCCTCGTTGCCTGTATTTTTTGTCTTCTTAATAATTTCTTAATCAGTAATTTCTCTAAGAAATTTTCACCAAGATCAATGTTAAGAATATTTTTCCTATGTTTTCTTCCAGGAGGCTTACGATTTTAGGTCTTACATGTAAGTCGTTAATCCATCTCGAGCCAATTTTTGTGAGTAGTATAAGATAGGGGTTCAGTTTCATTCTTTTGCATGTGGCTATCCAGTTTTCTCAAAAGCATTTATTGAAGACACTGTCTTTTCTCCATTGCGTGTTCTTGACTCCTTTGTCAAAAATTAGTTGACTGGGGCTTCCCTGGTGGCGCAGTGGTTGAGAGTCCGCCTGCCGATGCAGGGGACATGGGTTTGTGCCCCGGTCCAGGAAGAGCCCACATGCTGTGGAGCGGCTAGGCCCGTGAGCCATGGCTGCTGAGCCTGCATGTCCGGAACCTGTGCTCCGCAACGGGAGAGGCCACAACAGTGAGAGGCCCATGTATCGCAAAATAAATAAATAAATAAATAAATAAAAATTACTTGACTGTATATGAGTGGGTTTATGTTTGGGCTTTGTATTCTGTTCTACTAACCTATGTGCCTGTTTTTATACCAGTACTGTACTGTTTTGATTACTATAGCTTTGTGATACACTTTGAAATCAGAACGTGTGATGCCTCCAGCTTTGTTCTTTCTCAGGATTTCTTTGGGTATACAGGATCTTTTGTGGTTCCATACAAATTTTAGGATAGTTTCTTCTATTTCTCTGAAAAAATGACATTGGAAGTTGGATAGTGATTGCACTGAATCTGTAGGTTGCTTTGGGTAGTATGGACATTTCATAGTCCAGTTAAGTTCCAAGTTAAGAACATAGGCTATCTATCTTTCCATTTATTTGTGTCTTCTTCAGTCTCTTTCATCAGTGTCATAATTTTTAGTGTACATGTGTTTCACTTCCTTGGTTAAATTTATTTCTAACTATTTTATTGTTTTGATGCAATTATAAGTGGGATTGCTTTCTTAATTTCTCCTTCAGATAGTTTGTTGTTAATGTATAGAAATGTAACTGATTTCTTTTTTTTCCTTTTAATTTTTCCCAGTCTCCCAATTCATCACACCCTGCGCCCAGCTTTCCCCCTTGGTGTCCATACGTTTGTTCTCTACATCTGTGTCTCTATTTCTGCCCTGCAAACCGGTTCATCTGTACCATTTTTCTAGGTTCCACATATATGCGTTAATATACGATATTTGTTTTTCTCTTTCTGACTTTTACTTCACTCTGTATGACAGTCTCTAGGTCCATCCACGTCTCTACAAATGACCCAATTTCGTTCCTTTTTATGGCTGAGTAATATTCCATTGTATATATGTACCACATCTTCTTTATCTATTCATCTGTCGGTGGGCATTTAGGTTGCTTCCATGACCCGGCTATTGTAAATAGTGCTGCAGTGAACATTGGGGTGCATGTGTCTTTTTGAATTATGGTTTTCTCTGGGTATATGCCCAGCAGTGGGATTGCTGGGTCATATGGTACTTGTGTTTTTAGTTTTTTAAGGAACCTCCATACTGTTCTCCGTAGTGGCTGTATCAACTTACATTCCCACCAACAGTGCAAGAGGGTTCCCTTTTCTCCACACCCTGTCCAGCATTTGTTGTTTGTAGATTTTCTGATGATGCCCATTCTAACTGGTGTGAGGTGATACCTCATTGTAGTTTTGATTTGCATTTCTCTAATAATTAGTGATGTTGAGCAGCTTTTCATGTGCTTCTTGGCCATCTGTATGTCTTCTTTAGAGAAATGTCTATTTAAATCTTCTGCCCATTTTTTGATTGGGTTGTTTGTTTTTTAAATATTGAGCTGCGTGAGCTGTTTATATATCTTGGAGATTAATCCTTTGTCCATTGATTCGTTTGCAAATATTTTATCCCATTCTGAGGGTTGTCTTTTTGTCTTGTTTGTAGTTTCCTTTGCCTTGCAAAAGCTTTTAAGTTTCATTAAGTCCCATTTGTTTATTTTTGTTTTTATTTCCATTACTCTAGGAGGTGGATCAAAAAAGATCTTGCTGTGATTTACGTCAAAGAGTGTTCTTCCTATGTTTTCCTCTAAGAGTTTTATAGTGCCCAGTCTTACATTTAGGTCTCTAATCCATTTTGAGTTTATTTTTGTGAATGGTGTTAGGGAGTGTTCTAATTTCATTCTTTTACATGTAGCTGTCCAGTTTTCCCAGCACTACTTACTGAAGAGACTGTCTTTTCTCCACTGTATATCCTTGCCTCCTTTGTCATAGATTAGTTGACCATAGGTGCATGGGTTTATCTCTGGGCTTTCTATCCTGTTCCATTGATTTGTATTTCTGTTTTTGTGCCAGTACTATATTGTCTTGATTACTGTAGTTTTGTAGTATAGTCTGAGGTCACAGAGTCTGATTCCTCCAGTTCCGTTTCTTTCCCTCAAGACTGCTTTGGCTATCCGGGGTCTTTTGTGTCTCTATACAGATTTTAATATTTTTAGTTTTAGTTCTGTAAAAGATGCCATTGGCAATTTGATAGGGATTGCATTGAATCTGTAGATTGCTTTGGGTAGTATAGTCATTTTCACAATATTGATTCTTCCATGTAACTGATTTCTGTATGTTGATTTTATTATTAATCTCAATAAATGGAGTCAAGGTAATTAAATATTCTGTTGCTATTAAAGCAGTAGAAAAAACTGTATGTTTTTAAAATCTTTTGAT
This sequence comes from Globicephala melas, assembly GCF_963455315.2. Taxonomy (NCBI): domain Eukaryota; kingdom Metazoa; phylum Chordata; class Mammalia; order Artiodactyla; family Delphinidae; genus Globicephala; species Globicephala melas. The sequence goes on along the minus strand of NC_083320.1, from coordinate 74,086,116 downwards.
ATAGAAAGTAATCTTTTTAAGGTACTTCTGTTTCATGTGTTTGAACTTCGTTCTTTCAGTAGAGTAATAAATTCTGGAAGAAGTTATGGTGTCTTCCACATCCCTGTATAACATCTGTAGTCCCAACTAAGTGTTTCTTATTAATGTATACAATACCAACACACTTCATGTGAAAAATTCAAATACTTTTGCCACCTGATTGCTTTGTTAGGTGGAAAGATGATATTTGTTTCATTATTATGCATATTTGTACAAGTAAAATCCAATTTCAGAAAAGCTCAGTAAAAATAACTAACATTTATTGAATGCTTACTATGTTCCAGTTGTTTACATACATAAATACATTTACTGTTCACATCAATATATGAAGTAGGTGCTACCATATCCCTGTTTCATAGATGAAGGAACTGATACAAAAAGAGGTTAAGTAAATTGTCCAAGAGAACACAGTACTAAAAATGGTGAGGAGGGATTTGAACACAGACAGTCTGATTTTAGAGTCGTACTCTAAACCAGCAGTTGGCATTTTTTTTTTTTTCTGTAAAGGGCCAGATAGTAAATATTTTAGGCTTTGCAGGCCATATGGTCTCTGTCGCAACTACTCAACTCTGCCGTTTAGTGCAAAGCAGGCATAGATAATATGTAAATGAATAAGCATGGCTGTGTTCCAATAAAACTTTATTTATGGACACTAAAATTTGAATTTCATAAATTTTTATGTGTCACAAAATAGTATATTTCTTTTGATTTTTTTCCAACCATTTAAAAATGTAAAAATCTTTCTTAGCTGTGAGCCATATAAAAATGGGAGGGGGTGACTGGTTTTGTCCCACAAGCTATAGTTTGCTGACCCCTGCTGTCAACCATAGTGCTATTTAGACTCTAGAGAAAGAATGCAGAACCACTTAAAAATCTACCTAGGCTCCATTATTCATGATGGGATTTGGGACATTTAATTTTTCTGCTGAAGTGAAGAATAGGAGAAACTGCTAAGTGATGAGTTTGGGATAGACCTAAAAATAATTTATTGGATGTAGTAGCTACTAAACCCCCAAACAAGTTCCTGAGGATGATTGTAAGATCTTTTTATGCCTATTACTATTTTCCTCAGGAAAGACTATTTCTCAAGGAAATGGCCCTTTCTTGGGATTTAGTAAAACAAGGATAGCAGACAAGCGGTAATCTTAACCACAAGTTGACAAACCATGGGTGGGCCAAATCTAGCCTGCTGCCTGTTTTTGTCCTGCCTGTGAGCGCTACCCCAGCAAGCTAGCATTAAGAGCCATGGAGACCCAGGGCCAGGTAGGAGGCATGGAAGGATCCTTCCCCAAGCCCCTTTCGCACCCAGCAACCACCTCTACAGTCACACCTTGCCACTGCCCAGGGTCTGTGCCAATTGCCACCTATATGCTGGGGACTCTGCTTTGGCAACTGGTATGCACCAAGTGGTAAAATCTCTGTGTGGTGAATGGCCTCACCTCTGAGCAGCTGTCCAAGTTGAGATGGTACACTGGATCTGGATTTCACTAGACAGTGACAGCGACCATGGCAGCCACCTATCCCACTGCCTGCTAGGTCCTTCCCCCTTAGTCTAGTCCATCATCAACCTGAGATAGTCTTCGTCAGACAGCAACTGGTCACAAAGTGTCCTCATTACCTGGAATACCCACCCCGGGCAAGTGGGACAGGGATTTTCTCTCTTATTATATAAATACCTGCATTATACTCTTGATTTTGCCTCTTGGCCTGCAAAGCCTAATATATTTAATATCTGCTCCCCCAACCTCCAAATTGCTGACCCCTGACCTAGATCAGGGCAGGGACTACAGATACAAAGAGCAAGAGGGAAAGTATGTGGAAGTTGAGATTTGGCAACAATTTAGCTCATTTAGTATTTCACTCGATGAAAGGATAACAACTGAAGCTTAAGTAAAATATGTAACTAGAAAGCAATGGGACTGACAATATTTCTCCATGATCGTTTGTGACAAAATGTGATTGTCTTTCAAAATGGCGCCCTCTGGATGCTCTTCATGAAATTTAACAATGTTGCCATTGCTGTAAAACATTTTGGCACTTTTCCTTTGGAATTGCTCTCTGAATTTACAAGTTGCAAAAGATTATCTCAGGGAATGTCTTGTCGAATTTTAGAGTTGAAAGGACATTTGAGATTAGCCTCATTGTCTTATAGTTACACACCTTCTTCAACCAAAAAGGTTAGTTCCCAGTTGACCATCCTTCTTGTTAGTAATACTTGCCCCAGTTTGACTCTTTTCTAAATTAATTCATTATTTCAGGATGAAAGACAGTTACTGTCAAGGATAGTGAAAAGAATAAACCATATGTTGTGAAAGTCATTTTAAAAGAGGAGATAAAAATGTTCTGAGTGAAAAAAATGATCCTTTCTAGCAATGGTCAGTAATTCGTTTGGCTGTATAAATTCTGGTGACTTTTCTTTAAAAAAAAATCATCTTACTCTATGATTAAGCAAAATCCCTTGAATTCCTTAATATTAGAAAGTTTTTGGAGTTTAATAACTTTCAATTACAAAATAACTAAGTCTATCTTAATTCATGTTTTCTCTGAGTATTCTGCATTGCCCAATAAAATACATGTTTTAAGATAAATACATAAATATTTGTCTGAATTATAAGTCAGATTGATTTTTAATAAAGATAGACAAAGATGGAATGTCAATATGATCACTGTATTATTTTAAGGACATTCCTTTTTTTCCCCCACCACAAGGATGGTAGCTAGATTTTTAAAAAAATTTCACAGAGATGTGCCACAGAGAGCAACCAAATATAACAACTCCCTTTCACAACCATGTGGAAGCAACTTGCTTCCTGCCATTTCTCTCTCTTATGATATTCCGAAGTGAAAATGAAATACAGATACTATCAAACTGTGGCTATGACAGATGAAAAAAAAAGATACTTCTGTTTTACTGAAGTGCATTTGTTTTCCTCCTTCATTCTACAGGAAGCATTACAAACCCACAGAGTCCCTGAGAGATGGATTTTACTGGGAGGCAGAATGCTAACTTTGCTCAAAGATGTGTAAATGCCACGTGCCCAGATGGTCCTTTTGCCTATTCATAGGGAGAGGCTCAGAAACACACATGCAACTTTCTGTGGTCAGTCATAACAGATTTGTTCTAAATAAGCCACACTGTTTTGCAAGATGGCAGGGAACTGTCAGGCTGTATTTTAAGCACAAATGTTTCTGCCAGACAGACACAGCGTATACCATGTGCTTCAGGAACACACACACATGTGTCATTGATCTGAGGACAGAATACAGACCTTGTGTTGTCATTTTACAGCTCAGATCAATAAGCCCAGTTGTGTAAGCCCAGGGCAGTGTATTTCCTGCACTGACCTTCAGTTGACTCAAGGATTTCATGCCAATCATAAAAATTATAGATAGAGAAAGATAAGTAGACGGGTAGATAGATGGACAGATGATCCTTCTTACCTCTTGCATGGTAATGTCCCTTTGCCAAGCCTGATTCTGCACATTGCCCCTGAAGGGGTCATTGTGTTGGGGGAGGGGTCTAATAGTCTTTCACCTAATTTAATTTACCTCATTCCTCTTTTCCATTGAGTCACTTTCCATTGACATTTTAATAAAAGTAGAACTTAATGAGCAACTATTTACATTTGACATTTTGTGTGTTATCAGGTAGATTATCATTCTTAGAAATTTACAATCCGAAATAGATATTCCAAGATAGAAGACTAGTTAGTTAACAGAGATTTGTTTGAAAAAATAGAAGCAACAATTTGTTACAAAAGCTGCCTTTCAGAGGTTACAGCAATTTCAGGTAGGGAACAAGAGTAATTTATAACTGAGTTGGTGACCACGTTGGGAAAGAGCCCTGGGACTTCTAGTTCCAGGTATTATGGGACTGGTGACTCCCATCGGACTTGTCCTGACAGACGTACTTCAGAGGTGGGCAAGCTGCAGGCACATTAGGAGACGTGACTAGATGTGAGGAGTGAATAAAAGGGAGCGTTGGACTAAGGAGGGGAAGAAAAGCATGTTGCTCAATGCAGCTAATAATTAATTAACTAACTACTTAATTACATCCCAACTCACTCCAGACAGAATTAGCAGGAGCTGACAAAGATACATATTCTGAACTTGATGGTGAATAAGGGAGGAAAATAAATGAAGGTAGGGCAGAGGAAAACAAAGTCAGATGTAAAAATGGCACTCAAAATATCTGCTCTAAGAATTTTGCCAGAGCTGGCTTGGAAATTTGACGTTATGCTTTCTAGCAGTCCGACAAGAGAAATAAGACCAGTTGCAAGTTCCATAGTGTCCAACAGGTAAAAAGATGCTAGTTTCTTAGGTTAATTACAGCTATTTCTGATATGAAGTCTCAAAGAAGTTTTTCTCCTGGCCCTCATAAAAAGGACACTGGCGTGTAAGAAGCAGTATCTAACAACATGCTTGAAGTAAAAACTTCTCTTAGATTTTCTAAAAAATAAACTTTCTCAAATTTAATACAGATATAGCCTCAAGTTCAGCAAAAAAAAATTCTACTCCAAACTTTGTGGCCCATTATTTAAAGATAAAGTTGAGTGCCTAGGGGAATGGATGAACATGCAAGTTTTAGACAATTCTCGTACACACCTTTTCTGAACTTAGGTGATACCAACTAGAACATACCACACACATACCTGAATAAAAAACCACTCACTGTCATGGCCAAGATTATCACTAGCAAATAACATCATAAGGACAAATGCCCATTTGGAACTTTGGTTTTGAAAATAACTTTAATTTGTTTTGACTGTTTCAAAGAAAATGTGCAGTATGACCAAAGAAATCATTTCTATTATGTCACTGCAATCAACATTGCACGATTGAGAACCAGGAATGGAAATTTGGAAATGTTGGGTACACAGAGCAGAAATTAAAATATGACATCTTAATAAATTATTTTCAAACCAATCAGGAAATCCAACAGTATATTTGCAGCCTGCAATGCTAATATCAAACCAGGCCTGAGACATTTCCTGGGGGATTAATGACCAGAGGGAATTAATGGCCCTTGGCTTCACCTCAGGCCATCCACTTTCCCAGCCAGTCATTAATCCTAGGAAATGTCCTGAGCCTCAATCATTACAGCTTAATTGAGATGTCATGAAAAGGGTTAAAGAAGTTTTGACTACTTTACTACATGAATACCAGCAGTGAAATGCATTTAGAATCCCTGTTAAAAAGACATGTAATTGCCTCAGATTCTTTATATTATCATAACTCTTCAAAATTGATTGGTTTTAGGTTTATGGAAAAATATGCAAATTAACAGAGGATATGACACACATTTCTCATCGTGGGAATAAAAGTAGTTCACACAGAATTCATTTGATTGAGTTTGATTACCGAACAAAATCTAATTATTTTAGATACATGATCAGACTTTTCTGGAGATGCATACTGTAGGAAAGAAGTATTTGGCATGTGTGATTGTCAGTTTAAATGTGTCTTGTTAAACAGTTGATTACTTGGGGGTCCGTCATTGCTAGGGAGCACAGTTATTGGTTATCAGGAACTACTTATTCAAAGTAAACAGAATGAAAGAAAGGACTTCTTTCTTACTTAGGATGAGCATACAGTTAGCCTATGTGAAATAGGGGAAAAGATCAGCAACTACTTCCTAAACAAGGTCTCAAATCAACTTACAAGGGTGCTTCATTTGCATAAGAATCTGATGATACCAGACAAAACAAGGACAGGTGGAGAATGATCAAAGAGTGAGAGTAGCCAATCAGAATCAAAGAACAATTGGAGGGCTTCCCTGGTGGTGCAGTGGTTGAGAGTCCGCCTGCCGATGCAGGGGACACGGGTTCGTGCCCCGGTCCGGGAAGATCCCCCATGCCGCGGAGCGGCTAGGCCCGTGAGCCATGGCCGCTGGGCCTGCGCGTCCGGAGCCTGTGCTCCGCAGCGGGAGAGGCCACAACAGTGAGAGGCCCGCATACCGCAAAAAAAAAAAAAAAAAAAAAGAGCAATTGGAAAGAATCCCAATAGGGAATCATTTTTCTAAGCCAAATGTGCTTCCCAATGTAGAAAGGGAAAAAAATTCACTAGCAACAGATCTTAAATACACATCTGCTTGTATTCCCTATAGCTCTGACCCTGGCTGCCTGCCAACCAAAGGAGCCCCTCTTAAATTCTGATCATTAATGACCACATGTTACCCGACAAGCAGTGTCAAGAGCTCAGCAATTTGCAGACTTTTCGTATCTTCTATTTCTAAGTCTTTTCTCAGGACCATGGTGTACCCGTTTTTCAAGAAATAGTCGTGTTCATTCTGCCATATCCTTGAACACTAATTGTCTGAGGGTGGTGATGGTGGTGGTGATGATATGTGTACGTGTGTGTGTGAGCATATGATCAAAGAAGGAATATTGAGGGCTTCCGTGGTGGTGCAGTGGTTGAGAGTCCGCCTGCCGATGCAGGGGACACAGTTTCGTGCCCCGGTCCGGGAAGATCCCGCATGCCGCAGAGCGGCTGGGCCCGTGAGCCATGGCCGCTGAGCCTGCGCGTCTGGAGCCTGTGCTCCGCAACGGGAGAGACCACAACAGTGACAGGCCCGCGTACTGCAAAAAAAGAAAAAGAAAAAAGAAGTAATATTGACAGTGGCTTTCAGCGTTGCTCTCAACAAATCATCTTCTGCAGCGGCTCTGAGTCATTTAGTTGCCTGCTCACTTTTGGAATATCTGTGTTTCAATAACACCATGTGGGAAGGTTTCAGAATTTTAATTGTGTAGTTGGATGTGAGTGGGATTTTTCTTGTTGCCTTAAATTGCTAACTTGAGCGTAAAACTGAGGAAATAGAGATGTTAGGTATCCCCTGCTCCCAAGAGAGCTGACTACGGTAGGGGCCAGCCCAACCCCTCAGGGTTTATTATTAAGAGGCCTATTGGCTAATTTTGATATCTCTGTTCAACACTCCGCACCCCAACTCCACACCCACTAGGCTATTAAAATATAACTAAAAGGCAGGGTAGAGGAAGAGGCGGGGAGTGGTCTGGGTCATCAGGAGTGCTGTGATCCCCACAGCACCAAGCCAGGGAAAGGGAGTCCAGGAGATTCACCACCCTGGGATTGAAAGTTCCTGCAAGGCTGACATCTCATTCCCTAGTCAGACATCTGCTTGGGCAGTGGACTTGCTGATCTACCCTGAGCCTACCTGAGCAACAGAAGAGAGGACTGGAGAGAAGTGGCAGTGCAGAGAGAGAAGTGAGTGAGCTGTGGTAAGAAGGTAGGAGTTTTTCTTTAAGGGACACTTCAGGGATGCTATGAAGGAGATAGGCTGAGCTGTCTGGGTAGTGTCCGGGCCACAAGGGAGTTTCCCTAAGACTGGGGTCCGGAGATCGGCTGGTGAATGGCGGTACACACAGCCACACACTTGCCTGGAGCCAGCTGGCAGTGGGATTAGTGAAAGCTTTGACTCAGATATGAGCTGAGAATTTTCGACTGGTCTAGACTGGACTCTGAATACATTGAAAGGCAAGAAACTAACTGGATCTTTCCAGGATACTTAAGTAGTGTGCGAGAGAAATTCAACAATATTTCATGCTTATACTTCTGAGTTACCGTAGTGCAATAGATTGGTTACTCATGTAATAGATCCCAGCATGCCTCCTGATGGCCTCTCTATGTGTCCTAGACGCCTATCACTCTGTAACTCATAAGGTGATCAATTCTTGTGTTAACAGAATATGTAGTTAGATTTTGAAATCAGAACATCAGACAGTTTATTAAAAGATTTGTCTGGTATCCTTTGTTTATAAAATTCAATTGGTGATCTTTATTAAATCCTTACTACATTTACTAGTGTCCAGAAGATCCAGAAGTATAATTAATTTTAGCTATAACAAATGAAATTATCAAAGTCATTAATTAATATGATTAGCTATTAATTATTAAAGTCATTAATCTTGCTCTTCAAGTTGCTCAGACTAAAATATTAGTCATTTTTTAATGTTTTTTACTTCTGTCGTCTTCATGTTCGATATATCAATAAATCCTTTTATTTTATATTCCAACCACTTTTTTTCTTAACTCTCTCCACTGTTATCCTCTTGGTCTAAGGCACTGGTGATTCTCCCTTGGATTACTGCAAGAGACACTTAGCTGGTTTCCCTGCTTCCACTTTTGCCTTCTTCAGTTTATTTCCACCCGGCAGCCAGAGCAATCATGAAAAGTTAATCATGACACTTTTCATGTTAGAATTCTCCAGCGTCTTTACATTACACTCAGAGTGAAGACCAGAGTCCTTGCAACGGCCTTCAAGGTTCTACAAGATTTCTGTGCTCGTCTCTTCATCTCTCTGATATGATTCCTATCACTCTCCCTCCTTGTGGTGACCTGACCTCCCACTCAATTTCTGTGTATTCTGAAAGCAATAAGAGCGAATATTTATTTAGATCCTACTATGTGCTGGACACATTCTAAGTACTTTCCCAATATCATACAGATAGCAAGTGGTGGAGGTAAGATTTCTTCTCAGGCAGACTGAGCCCAGAGCTTGGACATGCTGAACTTTTATACCATACTGCCACCTGGTATGTATGTATGGAGATGGTCTATGTCTAAACAGTCAGTGTTTTCCAGTAACTAAAACAGGATTTAAGAGGTAAGTAGAACCAGGTTCATATCCTGGTTCCTCCTCTTCTTAGCAATGTGACCTTAGCAAATTACTTAACTTCCCTGTACTTCAATGTCCTTACCTAAGGAATGAGAATAATAACAGTTCCCTCACAGGCAAGGTTAAGTAAGAATATAAATAAATGTTCTTAGTGCAGTCCCAGACAGAGTATGTACTCAAAGCTTTGTAAATTATTATTGTACTTATTTAAATATATATTTCCAAAGAAAATTAATTTTCCCATTCTCAAGGCTCTTACAATGCGTCAAACTGAGACATTTGGGAATCCATATTAAAATGGCTTCTGCTCGTATTAAAGATTTGTAGACAATTGAATGCATCTACCACATTGTTAAACTGAAGGTCAGGAAAGAGGAGTGGTTATTACTTGTAATTCTTCAAAGGATATCCAGGAGAACAGACTCCTCCTTTTACTCATTGCAGACAATCTTTTCCCTAAAATAATAGTTTACATTAAAGCTGACAAGTATACTCTAAAATTTTATCTTGATGCAAATTAAAAGTAGCAGTTTATAATCTGGAATAGCAAAGTTTATAATGGAAACAGCAACTGAACCTTAAATAGGGCATTATGTACTCAAAACTGGTTTTTTTTAGAGGGGGAAAAAGTGGTTATAGGGATTACTCAGGAGGCTGGCATAGGTCTGTGCAATCTGAACATCACGATTATAACTAAATATTTGTTATATTAGAGTCAATGGGAACTAGATTATAAATGGTAAACTAGTTCTTTAAATGACCAGAATATGTTTTTTTGGTAGAGCCTCTTTAATTGTCATATTACTTCAATACTAGCATTTCCTTTAGTTCATATTTGCTGTACTAGTTAGCCAAAAAACCCAATTTCAGATTCTTCGGTTGTCCTTTGCCCATCTTGATATCTCTGTAAATATTGAACCCATTGTGAGTGATCTGTAAATACTTGATTAATTGTTGGCTCGTTGACTAATGATATAACATTGTTCACAAATATTAGTGTCTCTGTCTCAAAGTGTCTAATAATACACACACACAGACACTACTGTTTTAAGCACTCAACGTACATTAGCATATGATAACTCATTCAACCCACATGAAATTCTTCAGAAGTAGACAGTAATATTATTTCCATTTTACAGATGAAGATATGAAGGCTGAGGGAAAGGGGGTGTCATGTCTATGTCACACAGCCAGTATATGGCTAAGTTGGGATTTGAATATGGAGCGTCTGGCACCAGAGACCACATTTCTAACCACTATAGCATGGTGGCAAAGCAGCCCAGATACTCACGTGTTGTGGCCAAACGTCAGGATTAACATCCATCTTGACAAATATGTCTCCTAAGTATCTATTAGCATCGCTAATGCCTGCTCTCATAACTGTATGGATCACTGTTTGTGATGCCTTTTAATTCTTTGCTTTGTTTTGACACAGCCCACATGTCTATTTGACCCCCTCCACTGTACTATTTTTTTATATTCCTTCCATCCTCAGCATTTCCCCAAAGTCTCTTTAGCATGCAAGCTGCCTTTTGGCCTTTTCACCTTTTCACGTGATTTAATGAAATCTATTATAACTTTTTGTTTCCTTCACTTTTCTTTTTGAAAGCATAGTCACAAGGGATTATATCTTTATACAGTTATCAAGTTATATTTACTAAACACTAGTATTACTTATAGCTATTATTCAAATCTTTAAGGATTTGAAGGGATTAGCCAACTCTCTGAAGGGCCTGAGATCCCTTTTGCTTAAAAAGGTAGCAATAGGATGTAATATTTCCATAGCACCATTCTTTGAGAGCTCTGTAACCCATACCATTGATCCTTAAAATATCCCTGCTCGGTATGACTAGCAGTATTCACTTTTGTTTCTGTAAAATAGAAATAATGAGACAAAGAAAGTAAAAGTCCCTTTCTTATAGTTAGTTATGTTCTTAAACTCAAACAACTCATTTTATTATGAAGCAATTAGAAAATATCTTAATCAGGAATAGGAAATATTGATTAATATTTTAAAAAGTTACATAAAGAATAGTGGTATGGCCTTGTAAAATATCTGCTACATACCTATCTTTGGGCAAAAGCATGGAGATGCCTAGAGACAATAGTCATGTAAACAGGGCCAACATGACTACCATGACTACAGGAGTCCACCCTTTTATATTTTAGTGACATAAGCATTTTGACTAACATCCTCAATTTCTTTAGGGATGATGGTTGATTGGCTTTTGGCTTGTTGATAGAAGCTGTTTAGAGTTAACTTTATATTGGCACACAGTTAGATGTCGTTTTTGCTAGTGCACATTATTCTAGATCTCTTTACTGGTTTCTACTGCATTTAGTCTTAATAAGAGCTAAAATGGGTTAGATCAATAGAACTTCCGTTTGAAAGTATTCCATTTAACACAGCTTCTCTTAGATGACAAAATGGCTGGTTGAAAAGTGGAAATATCCCTACTCTCAGCTGTTTTATTAGGTAATTCCAAATAACTGGTTATATTGGTTGATTAATTACTTTCTTCCTGAGATTGAGTGAAAGTATAAATAGAAAGAAGTGTTAGTTCAGTTTGAGTTTAGAGTATGTTGATTAGGAGCATACATAGTATTATAATTTGAAGAAGTTCTCTAAGTTATTTGGTTTAAAGTGCAAAAAAAAAAAACAGTCGGGTTCATTTTGCTTCATTGGAGCAACAATTTTTGCAGTGTGGTTTAGTTTCTGATTTACAGTTTTATTCTACCCCATTCATTGGAATTGACCAGACTGCTCTTGTTAGCATTTCATCTTCTTAATTTCTCTTTTTATTCACTTCTTATAATTTGGGATGTTTTCATTTGCTTAATTTTTCAGTATATACATGCAAAGTTTTAAGAGTGATATTAGGGTTTTGTCTTTTTTTTTTTAATGGCATTACTGTGCAAAGTTGGTATTCTTTTTTTTCCTATTTTACTCAGTTGCAGATGAGCTGAAGAAGCAGATGTTTGGTGTAGTGATTTTTTAAAAAAGCATTTCTCACTTAAAGGATTAAAAAGTTTTTTAAATGCAAAATGGAACAAGATATTTAACCCTTTCTAACATTTTCCAACTATGGAGTCTATTTATGAAAGTTTTACATATCCAAATTTATTGCTTTGGATACTTTTGTTCCTTCTTATTTAACCAAGGACAGATTTAGCGGCGCAAAATATAAAACTGCTTAATTCTGACAGATAGGCATATTGTTCCTGGTCCTGTTGCTCAAAGAAGGTCTGCCTAAACGATTCTTTACTTCTATAATCCTTTAAATTCACTGAAGATACTTAAGAGCACAAGCACTTTGTTTGTGGTTTATTTTGGTTTATTATTACTTAATAAAAGTAAATAAAAGACAAATAACATAATCCAAACAAAATGTCTGTCTGATTAAGTGTTTTTTGTGCCCAAATTCAAAGTTCTTTTCCAATTAGAGCAATAATCTCAACTAAATTCTTTGCTAGATTGTTTAAAAGGGAAATAACCAGGAGAAGAAAAACTATATATTCATTTTTATTTTATAAAATATGTATGTATATGTATACATATACACACATATATACATTTAAAGGTACATGTTAAATCTTGCGTTTCTTCAGTGACAGGGTGGTACGTTATCACAATGGCCTATTCATGAGTCCTGACAATGACAACGTCATAGAATTTACATCCTTCCTCCATCCAAGTAGCAAAACATGCTGGCTTGAAATATTCTAGTTTAACTTAAATATCATATACCACCTATACATTAATTCAGACTCTTCCCATTACTATCAAATCTCCCAAGGCAATGGCAAAATACGGTAACATTCAGTAGAAAGAATTTACAGAGGTCAACAAGCTTGAGTCCTAGATGACATTCTTACGATGTTTCTCTTTAGATGTTAAAATTAACTTTTATGGCAAAGGATTAGTGTTGGATATAGTCATCACTAACTTTTTTCTACATGAACATTGGTATAATAAGCACGCTACCTATAGAGCTGTTTTCAGTATTTGGAGCTATGAGGCTACCTTCTCTTTCTTTATGTAGCAGGGAGAAGCCTTTCACAATCTTATCTTCCAAACTTGGAAGGAAGTTCAAGGAGAGCTTGCATTGCCTTTTCCTCTTATAAACTATTTTTATCTCAAATAAAGTGACCACCAGAATGATAGCTCAAGCCAGCCAATATACTACTAAATTAGTTGCACCAAAAACAAACAAAATATCCTCCACTTAAATACAAATAAGAATTTATATCTACCTACACCACTTCTAGTAGTGAGCCCACAGAAATTAACCTCTGCAGAAAATTGCTTATTTTCTCACTCAACATACAGGTTCTTTATTTTCATAGGAAGGAGATATATATCGGTGGAAAAAATGCAAAATCACAGGTGGCCTAAGACATGGTCATTCTTTGGTATAATGGTTCATTCAACAATAATTCCACTTAAAATTTCAATAAATGTGATTACTGAAATTTTGGGGCAACATAATGATAATTTTTCTGTTATTTAAGTTTAGGGAAAATCTACATAAAGATATAATTTCTGCTGCTGATTCTAACAAATATTTATTAATCTTTCAAAATTATTGACACCAGAATTTTAGAAAGAAGGAATAATAACTCCAATTCTATCTATTTGTTGAGTGTTTATCTGAGCATGGCACTGTTCTAAAGGCTTTACAGAAGTTAGACTAAAAACATAGGACTTGCTCCCATTTTAGAGGAACCTATTGTTTCCCAAGAGCTTAGCGAGCCTTCCTGTCTGAAAGAAATCACCTCACCCAAGTGAAGCACCTTTATTTTTTTTTTCCTATATGCAGTTTCTTCTGATTGTAAAAATAGTATATGCCCTTTATGGAAAATTTGTAAAATTTTACTCATAATAGTCCCTCTCAGAGGTAACTACTACTACCGTTTTAAGAGATGCTTTTTTCTTCATTCTTTTCTCATTCCTCTTTATTCTTCCCTCTTCTCCTCCCCACTCTCCCCTACTCCCTCTTTTCCTCTTCCTTCACCTCTCTACATATAATGTTCTCTTATTTTCAATTAACTTTCTGAAACATTTCCCCAGGTCTTGTTTACATGTGTGGGCTGCTTTTTCTACATATTTTTAAATTTTGCATAATAGTCCATCTAGTAATCATTGTACCTTATTCCAGGTACCAGAATCTTCTTTTCAGTAACCATGCACTTTGTGATCCTGGGGTGGCATATCAGTGACAGAGACTATTCTGGCTTAAGAATCTTCAGAGATTTTTGTGATTACATGATGATTGCTGGACCATGGGAACTAGGCTGTAGATGGCTCCTAGCTCCTACTCAGCTGACATGGATGCATAGTTATCTCTCAGAGACAAATACAAAGACTTTTGGAACGGGACACCTACTTGTTTTGAAATGGGTTGGGAGTGTCTTTGAACATACAAAGAATTTTGTTGAGTCAAAGAATAAAGTGGTTTCTATTATTGAAGTCAAGTTGATGTAGAAAAGTGTGTATGGATGTTGGGTAGCCAACGTCTGGACCATAGTGATTATTATACTACTATCTTTTAGCATCAAACCCGCGCTTCAATATTCTGCTTTCTGATGCTGAGGTTGAACTCATTTATTCTTTGCCAGTTGGTCCCCGTTATACTTTGCCAAAAAGAAGCACTGGAGAATATCTGGAAGTCTGGATGGGTAAAAAAGACTTACTCTTTCCTGTTTGCTTCTGAGTTCAGTTAGGTGATAGCGCTTCAACCTGGTAGTGACAACTGATTCCTTGAGTAGCAGTTGATTGCAGTTTGCAATTTTTCTAAGCTATTAAAATCAGCCTCATTATACTCCTCTCAGAAAACTCAGCATCAACCAGAACATGCTTTGTCTTCAGAAGACTGAGTCCCTGTCCAGTGGCACTTCTCCTTCAAGCTCTTAAACACCAGTACTAGCTGAGAAGTGGTCTGTCCTCAAAGGTCCGAGTCTTATCTCCACAGGCTCTCCTCCTAGCACCTGAGCTTTAATGATTCCCTTTGGTCCCCAGCCTAGGTGTAACCACAGAAAGTGTCCCCCTTTTGTCTTTTTAGCTTTCTAAGAGCCACTTAACAATTGTTTCTCTTTTTTTCTATTAAAATAGTTGATGTAGTTGCTGTTTCCTTAAAAAACCCTGACCTATACAGTGGTAGTTGAAGATAATAAAATGTATGGCATCACTCAAGCTACCTGAATTAAAGAAGAGATGGGGGCTAAGAAACAAATCGTAGGGGACAGAGGACAATTTGCCTTTGAGGATAATCAGAGAGGTAAGAAGTGAACTAGTATAGTAACAGTTGAGAGAGAGTCAAGGAGTTGTCAGTGGAGCCATGTTGCAGAATATCCAACTAGGTTAAGAATAAAATTATTTTCTGGAACTCTGCATCCTTGATGACTCTCATTGCAATGAAGGTGGGGAATTGGTTTCAGGACCCCCCATGAACCAAAATCCACGGATGCCTAAGTTCCTATATAAAATGGCATAGTATTTGCATATAACCTACACACATTCACAGAAAAAGAAAATTACAGGCCAACAGCCTTGGTAATAGATGACACAGATGCAAAAATCCTCAACAAAATATTAGCAAATCGAATTCAATAATACATTAAAAGGATCATACACCACCATCAAGTGGAATTCATTCCAGGGCTGCAAGGATGGTTTAACATTTTCAAATCAATCAGTATGATACACTGCATTAACAAAATGAAGAATAAAACATCATATGATCATCTTGGTAGATACAGAAAAAGCACTTGACAGAATTCAACATTTATAGTAAAAACACTCAACGAAGTGGGAATAGAAGAAACATATCCCAACATAATAAAGGCTACGTATGATAACGCACAGCTAACATAATACTCAATGATGAAAAGCTATAAAAACTTTTTCTCTAAGATCAGGAACAAGACAGGGATGCCCACTTTTGCCACTTTTATTCAACATAGTATTGGAGTCCTAGCCACAACAATTAGGCAAGAAAAAGAAAAGTCATTCAAACTAAAAAAGTAGTAAAGTGTCACTCTTTGCAAATGAGATGGTACTATATAGAGAAAACACTAAAGACCTCACCAGAAAACTGTTAGAACTAATAAATGAATTTAGTACAGTTGCAGGATACAAAATCAATGTATAGAAATCAGTGACATTTCTACACACTAATAACAAGCTATCAGAGAAACGAAGAAAACAATCCCATTACAACTGCATTAAAAAGAACAAAATACCTAGGAATAAATTTAACCAGAGGTGAAAGACCTGTATTCTGAAAACTGTAGAACACTGAGGAAAGAAATTGAAGACAGCATAAATCAATGAAAATATATACAGTGCTCATAGATTGGAAGAATCAATATTGTTAAAATGTCCATACTACTCAAAGCAATCTCTACAGATTCAATGCAGTTCCTTCAAAATACCAATGGCATTTTTCACACAACTGGCCCAGGCCACAGAGTAACTAGAACTCTCAAACATTGCTGGTGGGACTATAAAATGGTATAAAAACTGAAGAAAATATTTTGGTAATTTCTTATAAAGCTAAATATACGTTTATCACATGACCTAACAATTTGACTCCTAGGTATTTATTCAGAAGAAATTTTAAAAATAACAAAAGGACATGCACAAATATTCATAACAGCTTTCTTCATAATACTAAAACCTAGTAACAACCCAAATGCCCATCGACCGGTGAGTGGATAAGCAAAATGTTATATATTCATATAATGGAATATTATTCAGTAATAAAAATGAGCAATACTCTGATAACCACCTGAGCAAAAAAAACAGACACAAAAAAAGTGTGTATTTATAATTTTGTTTATATCAAGTCCTCGAAGACTCAAAACTAATCTATATCAATAACTGTAAGAGTAGTGGTTGCCCAGGTGAGTGGCGTGGAGTGGACTGAGTGCAAAGGGGAGTGAAGGAACTTTTTGAGTGATAGAAATGTTCTATATTGTGATAGGGTTATAAGTTACACAGGTTGTAAGGTATATACATGTGGCAAAGTTCAACGAATTGCACTTAAATTCAGTATATTTAATTACATATACATTATTCTCAAGTTGGTGAAAAATTGAAGCTATGAAAATCAAGGCCATCTAAATACATTTAATTGTAGGAATATTATTTCACAAAAAAGTTGATAAAATCATAGAAGCTATGAAATTCAAGGCCAGCTTCAATTATACCTGAAATACCTGAGTCTCTGTCGTCAAGGTAAACAAGATAGTCCTGAAATTCATTCAGAGAATGGAGGCACTTTGACTATATCCTTAATCTTTATTCACTGCTGTGAATGGTTCATTAGTGTTCTATTCAGCAAATATTTTATGGATTGTCTACTTTAGGACCAAAGCAACTAACTTTACGTGAAGAAGACATACAAAGCTTCTTAAAGCTGAGATCTTGAAGATGAGTGGAAATTTTCTAGGTAAAGAAGGAATGAAACAGGTTGGGGCCTGTTAAGGGCTAGAGTGTGTGCAAGATATTTGACCATAGAAAGCCAAGATATGTTGCAGGAACAGAAAAGTTCCAGGGGTTGGGGCATGGGATATAAAAGAAGTTGGTGGGAAATGGGAAGAAGGAAGGTGAAACCAGCTTCAAAGGACCTTAGGGGTCCCTGTTTTAAGCAAATCAAATATATAAATATACTTCACATTTTTACTATGTAATAGGCACTATTGTGAATTAATCTTCTGTTTTTTACCTAATAATTATGTATCCCAGCTTCCTTGACTCTATTTCTACATCTTAGCAACATTGTATGAAATCTCTGCAGGAAACGATTTTATTTTTAGATATAAAGATAAAATAATATAAGATTGCGAGTTATTTTTTAAGATATTTAGAAAAAAGAAATAAGTAAAATATTATCACATATCTCTTTCCTCCTTGTTCCACTAAAATATAAACTACATGGAAAATTATATCTAAACATAACAATACGTGATCTATATTATCATTATCATCATTTTACTATTATGTACTTTAGTACTCCAGGTATCTCCTTTTGAAGAATCTCTAATGCCCTTACAAACAAGTAAACACTATTTCCTCTAGCTTTTTGTATATGTAATTGAGATAACATAAAGTAGGGGAAACAGAGTTCAAGCTAGACAGGAAGGCTTTGGAATAATTCAGAAGAGACCACACAAACTCTACAGAATTTATTTGAGCCTCTTCTAACCTTTGGATCATATCCTTCCCAGAGGAGATAAAGAAATCCGTCCACCAGCGCACACTGAAAATACTGACTACACTCTCCAAACTGTTGTGTTAGGAATTATTTCCTGTATGCAGAATACACAGCCAGAGCATTCAAGCCAGACAGAGTGAGCAGAGGCCAGACATTTGAACTCTTAAAAGTTTTTTGGAATATTACAAATTCTAAATGACTAATATTTTCTTTTTACAGTTATTGCCTTATTGCAGAACTGTTGCCTACTCTCTTTTTATGCCTTTATATTCCATATAAAAACCTCACAGTAAAAAAAAAAAAAACCTCCCAATAAACTGCTGTGTGATTTAAACTAGTCTTTTAAATAAAAGCTTTTTAGAAGGCCTTATTAGGAACTGAGTTGGGTATTTGAGGGAAGGTTTTCCCACCTGAAGCCGAAGACATCTATTTAACTGCTGTGGTCGCTAGGCCGTGCATATTGACTGATTTAGTGTCACAGGTAATCCAGTGCTCGGCCAGAAGCCATTTCAGTTTAAGGGCATGTGGTTTGGCAGGCAGCATTGCTTGCAATAATGTAATAAAACAGAAAGAAATCCATACCTGGTTGTGAAAGAAAAGAATCTATGTACTTTGCCAGAGGCAGGTGAAATGAGTCTGTGTGATTTAGCGGTGGGTCACAGCAGAGCCATATAAAATAATCCACCATGACTTGTATTTCTGAAAATGACCAGCATGCTTCAGAGTTCTTAAATTCTTGCAGTACTGGAAGGGGTGTGGGGATGGTTATTAGTTTTATTTGTCTTCTAAGGCCATTGGTTTATGATAGTGCTATTACCATTTATGGCTTTTCTGGTCAAGGTTCTTTTGGTTACAATCATCAGAATGCCGTGTAAACTCACTCAAATCAAATAAAATCAGAGGCCAGGGAAAGAAGTAGAGGTAGTCTTCTAATAAGACGGAACTGAGACAGAGAAGCAGCTCCCAAGCTCTAGGGGTTGCATGCTTGTTCCTCGCCGCTCCTCCCAGCAAGTTGACTTCATTCTCTTTCAGTACATTGGCTTCCTCTGCTTGCTCGTAACCCCAGATCACTGCATCTCCCACTTTCTCCTTTATTGTGTAACAACCTTAATGCCACAAGTCCATTGCTGACTGACTGAATAAAGGTCAAGGTCTTCACACTAGGTGATAACATAGGTCTCTTGTCAGCGTATGAATTGGTGCTTCAAGAGTAGGGACCCTCGTCACGTTGTCTACTGCTCATTCAGCCTAGACTAGAAAGAAAAGGCAATCGTAGGCATGTCTGATATAACAATGGCTTCTAATTTTGTTGAAGCTGGATATGTCTTCTTTCATTAAAAAAATGTTGAGTGCCTACCATATGCCACTATACTAACTACTATGCTAAATTCTGGAGATGCAGCTGTCAACAAGATGAAAAATGTCTGTTCTCTCTGATCTTCCCTGGTCATATCACCTTATAACTTCCCTTAGGCCCCTTCAAGCAAGTTTATGCAATGTGTCCTTTATTTGGGCTTTATAGTATTACCTCTGAGTCTTCTTGATAGTCTATATCCTAATGATCCTTGGATATAATACACAGAGCTCTTCCCTTTCCATTATTCCAGAAGCCGTGTAAAGACTACTTCCGCAAAGTCTCCTCATTCACCCTCTATCAAAACCACTCCCAGTTTCCCACCAGTCCCTCACTTTACCTTTCCTGTGTCTGTCACTTTAATATGTCCTTCCTTTAATGGTTATCTCCTTTGCCTATCTTGGCTCAGGGCACAGCCATGAGCTAACTAGAAGACTTTTGTTGAAAGAGCTGAGGCCACACCATCCTATATAAGCACACGTTTGGCTTAAATTGATTTTGTAACCTAGACCTTAGGAAGGTTTTATTATTTACAAGTTTGCTTTTATAATATAGAGGCTGTGATAAAGGCACTTTGTGTCAAGCAAGCAACTGGCGAAATAGATGAGATTCTCTTGGTGATTCACCGAGCTGGTAAAAAATCCAGGTACACTATTGTTTCTTCCTGTAGGAACTTTAGCAAACCAAGTGAATAGCCCACCAGAGAAAAGTTGTCACTTTCACTGATTCATCAACACTTTTCCCAGCAATCACAGTACCTGTGCCATCTGTGTTTAGCACTTTACAAAAAAAAAAAAAACTCTTTGCGACTGCCATACAAATCAGGGGCACTAACAAGGTCACACAGAAGGGATTTCAGGACTCGGAGATGATGTTCTCCTGCATGGCAGTAAGCAATAACAGCATTCTACACAGGTTCTCCTGCATCCCAGGCTGCTCTGCCCCAGCCTAGAGCTGCTCCCGGTCCATTGGGAAATGTGTATTATGCCTGGGTTAATTTGCTGATTAATCTCTAGTCAGTGGTTTGTGCTTTCCCCAGATGGCCAATTAAAATTTACAACTGGCAGGAACAGTGTCCTGTTGGCAGGCTGCTGAGGGGCTAAAGCTAGAGGCAGTGACAGAAGGCCTGGGCCCAGGTTTTCCTCCTTTTTCCTCTCCCTTTTGCTTTATTTCTCTCTCTTGCTCTTTTTTAAAGCTGCTGGACTTATTCAGAGGAAAGTGTAAGCCGGGCTTACGCGCTAAGTGTGAGATGTGTGGTGTAGCTTACAACTCTGCTGCTATTTACTCTCCAGCACTCTCAGGGCCGCACCAGAATTCCGGGCATCAACGGTTTACCCACAGCAAATATAGCTGACAAAATCAGCCAGGGGGCACGACTGATTTAACAGCTTCTGAAATGTAATAGCCTTTTTTTTTTCCCCCTGATTTGCAGTCCCCATGGATTGATGGTCTAATATCATTCACTTCCTCACAAATATATAAAACATTTACAGTTGTTTGCGTAAATCAAAGGCAAAGTGCTATGTGTGAAGCTGATAATAAGTAATGCTGTGATATATATAAAAGGTAACATACTTTTACAGCAATAACTCCCCGAATTAACTGTTACTTTTTACTTAGCATTCTATACAAGTTACACTGTGTACACATCTGGACAAAACATACAGCAAGGAACTTAATTAAAAAATGTAATTTGATATAGCTCTTTATTTTATAGTGAGATATTTACCATTTGCTTCAAATATGCATGAGTCATCTGGATTGGAAATTCTGCAGGAAATTGTTAACCAAGGACCATTGATCCTTAAATAAGCCAAATGTGATAATGATATATGGTTTTATGACAGTTTGTTATTTTCAATAACTGTTGAGAGCAGTAGCCAAAAATGTTTAAAAATATATATGTGTAGTGGGAAAAATTTTAATGTGAATATTGCATGATTGATAGTAAAAATAATTTGGGGCACTCAGCTGTAAGTCCTACTTATATTAAATAAATAAGAAGTGAGGAGGCATTATGTAAAATTACCTTTGTGTAAAATATACAGAATTTTGGATTCTGTTTTTTTTTGAACAGGATACATCATAGGACTTACACACTGGACATTGATGTGTCTCTGTTAGACTCTAAGATCAGACCTTGAGTTTACAGGTGGCCCTCTGTGAGTTATTTTTACTATACTATTTACTGAAGCAAATACATAATTGTTAATTTTTTATGAAATAAAATTTGAAAGTGATTAGACATAAAGTCCCTATGGTCAGTGACTCTGTTAAGCTTTGCCCTCAGCACCAAGAACAAAATCTGGCACATAGTAAATGCTTGGGAAAGTTTTGAGTATTATACTAATTTCCCCAACAAATAGGAAAAACTCAATTTACTTCCTGTAAGGCTTTCCATGTCTACCTCCATTCAAATGAAGGATCTTGGAGAATTTTTCAGAAATGGGTCTCTCATGTGTCCTAGCCTTGAATTGGTCTTGTCCAAGAAATCATTTGACCCTTTATGGGAGGCATGATGCACATGCCTCTTTTTTTATCCCCCAGTACTAGTGTATCTGCTCAGTAAGTATGTACCGAATTGAATTCAACGTGCTTCTTGAATTGCTCGTGTACTTTATAGAAACAACTCAATGTCATTGATACACCTTCCATATTATGAAGCCAGATCTCAACTATGCAGAATTTCAGTTCACATATGAGGTGAGTGTAAGCCAAAAGAGTTATAAATGGGATAGTTACAGACAAGATAGAATGGCAGAAGTAATACTTCTTGATTTTATACTAAGTGTTTTATATAATCACATAGACTACAGATTTTCTTTGGGATAAATATTTTATCCATAGAACAAAGCACTTTTATGTAATGTATGTGTTGCTCTGAGTTATTTGGAAGTGCTTGACTTGTATTCCTTCTCAGCTGATTGGGAAATTTGTGTCTAACTAGTAGCTGATGTACTGACTCACTGTAGAGATAGGACTCAGATGAGAGGCTATGTAGGGCCCCAACTCGGAAATACTAAACAGTGAATCATCATGTCTTGATGAAGGGGCTGCAAATAACTCCACACATATTTAAGCCCACACTTGATTTAAGGTACTGTGTTAGACATTACTGGACATTAGGTATAGTTCAAATATCAGGAAGCTTTTAGTCTATGAACCATAATAATAGAAAATTAATGTGTAATATGATGACTACCAAATACAGACTAAAAAGGCCTCAGTAGGATACTTACTAGAAGGTGATTGGTTTTTGTCTGGAAGGAATGGGAAAGAATTCTTGGGGAAGATGAGCCTTAAGGAATAAGCTAGGATTTTGACAGGGAAGGGAGAGAAGGGGGCTTTCCAGGAAGAAGAAATTGCAAGAGCAAAGGTATAAAGGTGGAAAAATAGTAATTTAGTACAGGGAGTAGAAATTGATGGAAAGGATGATAAGGATGTATGGGTGTGTGGATATGGGTACAAAATGAGGCTGAAAAGGTCAATTGATAAATTTGAAGTGAAGAGGGCTTCCCTGGTGGTGCAGTGGTTGAGAGTCCGCCTGCCGATGCAGGGGACACGGGTTCGTGCCCCGATCCAGGAAGATCCCACATGCTGCGGAGCAGCTAGGCCCGTGAGCCATGGCCACTGAGCCTGCGCGTCTGGAGCCTGTGCTCCGCAATGGGAGAGGCCACAACAGTGAGAGGCCCGCGTACTGCAAAAAAAAAAAAAAAAAAATTTGAAGTGAAGAAATTTGAAGCAAGTTTTGGATCAATGCAGAATCTTCCAATTTCTTGGGCAAGGAAGGAATCCTAGTTGTATCTGCATTTAACAATGAATAAGAAGTGGGAGTCTGGCAGTAGGAAGGGAGTCTTTAGGGGACTATTTCAATGATGGAAGCAAGAGGTATGGGGGCCTGAACAGTAGTGGTGGTAGAAATGAAGAAGAGGATGAATGACAGAGCTGTTTCTGGAGCAGAATTGATAAGAGGTTGGCAATCAGGATGTTGGAGAGTGTGAAGTCAGACATGGTCTCAAATTTCTAGGCTGGGAGCCAGAATGGGTGGCAAGGACCATACAGACCAAGAGAAGACGATTGAAAGATTGTTTATAGAGAAAAAGAGTCCACTGAACTTCAGATTTATTGAGTGTGAAAGATTGACCATGTATCATTTTTATTTATTTATTTATTTTTTTGCAATACGCAGGCCTCTCACTGCTGTGGCCTCTCCTGTTGCGGAGCACAGGCTCCGGATGCGCAGGCTCAGCGGCCATGGCTCACAGGCCCAGCTGCTCCGCGGCATGTGGGATCTTCCCGGACTGGGGCACGAACCCGTGTCCCCTGCATCGGCAGGCGGACTCTCAACCAGTGTGCCACCAGGGAAGCCCGACAATGTATCATTTTTATTCTAATTAGGTCATTGAAAATACAGGTCTGCAATAGGAAATGAGTTAAAGACTTAGACTGA
Organism: Globicephala melas; assembly: GCF_963455315.2. Classification (NCBI taxonomy): domain Eukaryota; kingdom Metazoa; phylum Chordata; class Mammalia; order Artiodactyla; family Delphinidae; genus Globicephala; species Globicephala melas. Next base: position 74,062,423 of record NC_083320.1, on the reverse strand, counting down.
TGGATTTGCTGGTCACCTGAAGAATGTGTTAGTTGAAATCATAGAAATGGAAAAGATACTGGTCAGCTGACAGACCACACTGATCTATCATGCTGATTATTAAAGTATTGAATTACTCTCCGCATTGGGGGTAAATATAGCTGTCTCAAGCTTCCCACTATGCTCTCTGCCCTAGCTATCCTGACTTCTTTGTAGAGACCGTGGGGACCACACTGTATAATGGCAATCAGAAAGTTCACATCTAGCCAGCATAAGGTCTCCAGGACCCTGCTACACTGCGGTGGCTCTACCTGTTCTGACTGGTTGGTGCCCTAGCCGTTACTTTCCAGTGTTAAGTTACTTTATTGTCACCCTTACCCACAGAAGGACTGTACAGCAAGAAAAGAAGCAAGCTAAGGAGTGTGCTAGATGATATGACAGGTAGGAGGAAGTGCTCACAAGGGACATTAAGGTTCCTCTTCATTGTACCCACCACATGCTTTAAGTTAGTTGCTATGGTGGAGCATACAATGAAATAAATTCAAAAGACAGCGTATAATAAGGTCTTAAAAGTATGGCGGTACAGACAAATAATAAGATGGTGTATACAGAGATGCTCAATGTAAACTTTTAGTTCCATTTTCTCATGTTTAAAGGGCACATAATTTGGCAATATGCATTTCTGTTAGGCAAAGGAGTTGTGTATTAGAATGTAGATACACAAACCTACAAAGTTTTATTCTACACAATCCTGCAGAACTGAGTTTATGCGATCTTCTGAACTGAAGGAAATTGAATTTCACTGGAATTACTTTACCTGTTACTTACTACACGTTTGTCTACATTTTCTCCTTATAGATTGAACCTACATTTTTAAAAACTTAACTGTAATCTAGAAAAATGCAAAACAGGAAGAGTACATTGAGTCCATACCAGACCATAGCTTTGACTACTGGATCATGAATATATTACCCACAGGCTTCAAATACCCTTGTGACAGTTTTTGTGTAAACCACAAATTCTTGGATCTAAGGTATTTCTCTGATTTTTCTTTTTTTCAGGTAGAGTGGAAAGTAACAGATCATTCTAAGGTAAGATGGTTTGAGTTTTCCAGTTGAAAGGTCATGTGGCAAAATCAGCGTGCTAGCTGTAATCTTATGGCTTTCTCAAGCGTGAGAGAAATTTAAGTATTCATGATACTGTAATTAAACATACTGATGTTATGTTTCAGTAATGACCTTAGAAGAGAGTTAGGAAAGTATGTTTTCCCTTCATCACAAGGAAAAAATTTCTTATTCTAATTATTTGCTATGGAATTTATATTATATAACTTTAATAAATATTTTAATTTGATCTATCAATTGGCCCTTCAAATGCCATTTTTTCCTTTCATGATCTACAGTCAGAGAGAACGATTTTGAAGACATGTTTCTAAGTTATTAACCGGTGAATTACATAAACCCTTAAGTAAATAATGGAAATATAAATATTAGATCTATGCCCCAATAAGAAGTGGGTCAGAGTACTGTTAGTATCATAGGGTGCACTCAGCTCATTACCACTGCTTTCTTTTTTTTTTTTTGTCTGCTTTTTGTTGTTTTTTTGTTTTGTTTTCATTCTTTTAATTGTACATGCCTGTTAATTGTACCCTTAAGTCATGAGATTGGGGTAACCCTATAGCCACTTTTTACATAAATTTATGTATGAATATTTAACTGAAGGTCAAATCAGCCCTCGTCTATTTTCAGTGATCCACAACATCTTCTAGTAAAGAAGATGCAATCCTTTTCAAAACTGCCAGGTCAGTAGCAACATATACCTATCCCTCAGTACTTCTGGTAGTTAATACAATTTAGGTTCCTATCTAGGACTGGCACAGACCTAATAAGGCATTTGATGCATTTGATGAGATTTTTAGATGGAAATATTTTTACTTTATGTAAATATTGTATAAATGTATGTATATATATATATATATATGTTTTATATTTTTATTTTACCTTAATGAGAAAATCAAGATGAAACAGAAAACCCTTGGGCCAAACACAGTGGTAAGAAACCCCACAATTGTGCTTTATTCTCCTAGTCTAAGACATTTGAAAACATAATGTAGAAACACAGATAATGTACTTACTGTTAGGGGCATCAATCATTATTCAGAAATTGAAAGTGTATGAAATTTAAGGTGGAGAAATGACCACTCATCAGCAGACTCAAGCCATTTGCCTAAACTCTGAATTTTGGAAAATGACACAGAGACAGGTAAGAACCTGTTTGTTGACTGTGGTGCTGAGCTTAAGCTTTGGTAAGTGGAAGGGGCAGGTTGAGATAGGATCCTTTCAAATAAAAAAAAAACAAACCACATTTTTATTATGATGCATTTTATTTAATACTATGTATGATTTTATTCATTTATTCATTCGTTAAAAATATTTATTGAGTGTTTAATACAGGGTAGACACAGCAGTAAAGAAAACAGACAGCCCTACTGTCATGGAGTTTACATTCTAGTGGGAGGAGACAGACAAACAAATAAATATGTAGTAAGTATGATGGTGATTAGTGCCATGGAGAAAAATAAGGCAGGAAAGTAGGTTAGGGAGTGCTCTAGAAGGGGGCAATGCAATTTTAAATAGGAATTAAACAGAAAACCTCATTAAGAAGGTGACTTAGGAGCAAATACAAAAGGAAGGTGGAGAGCAGGGCTTACGGGGAGGTGGAATATTCTAGCTGAGGTGCCAGTGTACTTACCAGTTCAAGGAAAAGGAGGAAGCCAGCATGCCTGCAGGAAAGTGAGAAAGGAGGAAAGTATAATAGAAACGTGGCTTGAGCAGTCAGAGGCAATTGTATAAGGCCTTGTAGACCATTGTAAGGTGCATTTTTTGTTGTTTTGTTTGTGGCTTTTTCTTTTTCTTTTTTTGGATTTTTGAGTTGACACAGAAGTGCCGTTGGAGGTTGTGAGTAAAGAGGTGACAAGGAGACAAGAGCAAAAGCAGGGTCATTGCTATCAGAAGACTATTTACAAAATCGAAGCTAGAGGCGATGCTGGCTTGATGGTAGTGGTAAAAGGAATAAAAAGTGTTTGGATGTTGATCTATTTCAAAGGTAGAGCTGGCACCACGTACTGTCCAACTGCATGTGGTGTATAAGAGAAAGAAAGGTGCCAAAGCTGACTTTAAGGTTTGGATCCTGAGTAAACTATTTGCCTACACGGGGAGAGATTGTAGGAGAAGCCAAATTGGCGAAGTTCAAAAGGGTTTGAACATATTTAAGTTTAAGATGTTTTGAGATGTTAAGGAGGTGCTTAGATGTGTGAAATTGGAATTCAGGAAAGAGAAATGTGGACTAGAGACATAGATTTGGAAGTGGTGAGCCCATAACTGCAATTAAAACTAAGAGAGTAGATGGGTTCAGCCTTGAAATGAGAATGGATCAAAACCAGGTAGGTCCAGGGACTGATCTACGGGGGCTTCCAATGCACAGAAGCTGCATGGGAGATGAGAAAAAATGAGCAGAAGAAATTGAGAAGTAACGACTAGTGAGACAAGAATAAAACCAAGAGAACGAGGTGTTGAGGGAGGTTAGCAAGGCACGTGTTTTCAGGGTAAATGAGTAAAGAAGCATGTCACATACTGTAGATACACCAAGCAAGGACTGAAAATTAACCGTTGGACTGAGCACTTATGGATGCATTTGGAATCATGGACTATAGCAGAAGGATCAGTTTTATCTGATGTCGTATCAGAGCAAAGGCAATTCCAACTGTGTTAAGCAAACTTCCCTTTCCATCCAGGACATAAAGATCAGGGTGACTGCTGTGAACCTGGGGAAGGTTTTCACCCGCACAGTAAAGACAAAAAGAGAGCCCTCCACACAGGGCCATGATATAAAGACAATCTGAAGGTTCACAGTTTTCTGTAAGCAGTTTGAGAGATGATACTATCTGAGGGAATGAAAAGGCCCAAAGAGGAATTGTCACATATGTGGGAGGTACCATAGAAGCACGCTATGGTGTGGAGTATTTCAATCAGAAGAATGAGCTGTACCTTAAGATCTGCCTTTTGAGCCATGCTGTAGGGGAGGTGTGTGGTGGGAAACACATCCAGGGTTCTCTGGGGACAGAGCCCACTCTGCTGGATCTCAAGGCTATCTTCATGGGAAAACAAATCCAGCGTGTGGATAGAAATGTTTGTGAGGTCTTATATTCTATTTTCATATTGCTTTACTTAAGCACAAAATAATTTACCTGAAGCAAAGTTTAGTGACTAGAAGCAAAAATAATTGGTAAGAATTTTAGGTTCTTCCTCAGAGAAAACAGTGTTATTTTCAGAGTAGTTTCAAAAACTCATTTTGATCAACAGTGCAAAATTAGTGTTTTTATGTATCAAGTACATTACATATAACACAATACAAATTTCATAAAATTATTCCCTTGGTAAATATTTTTATAGGGATCTACTATGTTCTAGACACTTTGCTGGCACAGAGAGTATATGCTCTCAGAGGGTTTATAATCAGTTTTTATTAAATTTAGTCTCATAAGTCAAGGAACATTATCTGTCTAAACCAGACTGCAACGTGACATTCACAGTGCTCTCCTGTCCCTGGGACGAACTGGAATATAGGGCTGATTCCTAGACTGGAGCTGCAAAAGGATTTTCACTTTTTCTCTTCTGTCTCACATGCAAAGCAGAGGACTGCCCTGGGAGCAGAGGGAGAGAGTGTGCAGGTCTGGGGAACAGACTCGTCTAACTTGCCCACTTGACTGCACAGATGGAGGAAGTGGGAGAGTGAGAGTTCGTGGCAGGAAGAAGGGTGAGGGCGCTGTAAGGATGCTGGCCTTTAAGGCACATTAGTGCACAAGGAACAAGTGGTCCAGTTAACGTCCTGAGCTCTGAATAATCAGATTAATAATTCTTCCTCCCTGAAGAGCCTGCTAGTAAAGGGATAAGGAAAAGTGGTCAGAGCCCCCTCCCCAAAGACCTTAATTTTCTCACATATATAAAATGAGGCAGTTATTGTGAAATTTTCAGATACTTCTCAGCCTAAAATTCCATGACTCCACGGCTGTGTTCATAAAGACAGGATTTTGAAAATAATGTAAAAGTTAGAGAGGTTTTCCTGGATTTTGTAAGGATTGGCATATATTTGCTTCTTAAGATGTGATGTTGGTGGGGTCAGTAGGATCAGCATCGTGTGGGAACTTGTTAGAAATACAGAATCTTCAGGCCTTACCCAAGGTGAAGCAGAATCTCATTTTAATAAGATCCACAGGTCATATGTATATTAAAGGCCCAATAGAGACCAGTTTCTGAGTAGCAAGCTTTTAGAGATAAAAACCACAAGATGCCTTGAATTTCAACAATAATGGGTCACACCTAAGGCAATGATAAATGGGCAGCAGCTCTCCTTGACAACTGTTGAGGATGCTCTTTACTACAGATAGCTGTGATGTGACTAGTTAATGAAAAATATGTCTAATGAAACTTAGGATTCTTATTTCCCATTTGGTTTTAAAAAAAAAGGAAAAATGTCTTCTTAGCACTTCTACATATATGTTGAAATTTTATTTAAACTTATAATATCATTTAGTTACATATCCTTGATTCCCTCAGTTGTGCTACTCTGAGTTTGCCACAAAGTTTGCTTGCCTGCTTCAAGTCTCTTGAAGCATCATTTTGAAAAAGACTTGCTGAAGTTATCAGAAATCTACACAGGTGCTTAAAGATCATTAAAAACCAATTGCCTAGAAATCAAATAACTGTACCTTGGCTTAGACTAAAACCCGTAAAAGAAATTTAAAAAACATAGTTGTATACGACTATCCATGTTCTTATAGTCAAAATTGTCTTTTTCCTCGCTCAGAAGTATAATTTTATTTTATTTGGCTGAAATTAAGTAAAGCCAATATCAAATTTAAATTATATGTTTATTTTTGTACAATCTCAAGATCATTGTTAATCATAGGGGAATATGAAAATGATTAAAATACCATAGTATGAGTGTTATTAAATATATAAAGTATTTTATTCTGGCGATACATTGAATTTGAGGTTCAAAAAAATACCCAGAAGGAAATGGAACATGGTAGTGCAATCCAAGGAGCGCTGACATGTAACAGTTGTACTGTTTTTAGTTGTAAACACATGCAACTTAACTCCATGTAATTGAACAATAAAGAACATTTTATTGTCTCAAATGACTTAAAAGCCCAGAGGTAGTCTGGCTTTAGGTAAATCTCAGAGCGGTGGCTTAAGCCGTTTGATTGGGACTTGATTTCTTCCTCTCCATCCATCTCCTCCTCTCCACTGGGCACCATCCTCAGCTAGCTCCCTCCATGTCATCCAGATTGGCTGCCATTGTCCTTCAGATCTAGGTGCTTTCTTGATTTATTTCAGCAAAGAAAAATAAATGCTTTTGTCCCAGTATTTCCAGCAAAATTCTGAAATGCAGCCGGACTGAACAAACTTAGGGCCCATGGTAACTGCTAAACCAGTGATGACTTGTTCGGGAGAATGGAATACCCTGATTAACTAAGTCCTGGTTGGGTCTCCACACTGGATCTGTGGATGGAGTGAACTTAGAAACACATAAATACCTTACTGGAAATAAAGTTTCTTTTTTTTTGTTGTTGTTGGGGTATAGTGGTTTTACAGTGTTGTGTTAGTTTCTACTATACAGCAAAGTGAAGTAGAGTTCCCTGTGCTATACAGCAGGTTCTCATTAATTATCTATTTTATATGTATTAGTGTATATATGTCAATCCCAATCTCCCATTTCATCCCGCCACCACCCCCCTTCCCCCCTTGATGTCCATACGTTTGTTCTCTACGTCTGTGTCTCTAGGAAATAAAGTTTCTTGGTGATGCTAAAAGGAGAAATGCATGTTGGGAAAGCAACCACCAAGCTCCCCTAAGGGAGTGAGAGGAAAATAAACAGGTGAAATTTTGTCTGGTGGGGGGTGCATAAAGATATCATAAGAGAAAAAGTAAAACCATCCTGGAGGCAAGATTTCAGCTGAGAGAGAGAGAGAGGTTCTGAAATCTTTGGTGGCTCAGAAAAAAGGGAAGCACCCTGACCTATTTGGAAAAGATTTTGGGTTTTAAAAATACATTTAATTGTATAATTACTCTTTACTTATGTCTTAATCCATTGTTTTAGTCCGTTCTCTGTATTGTGATTACTATTCTCTTTCTGGAACAAAGAGACAATCAGATTTTTCTCTGATTAGAATATTTTGTGATGACTCATTGCTTATAAGGTAAAGTCTAAACTCTTTGGTAAAGGAGTTCTGCCAACTCTGGCACGAATATTTCAAGTTTCAACTTCTTTCAGCCTCCCCTACCTCATGTTCTTGCCTTTGTGAACTCTGCACACCTTTCTTCTTCTCAGACCTACCACACACTTTCATAAGTCCCCACCCTCCCTTTACTCACTTACATTTGTCACCTGGAACATTGCTCTCTCTCTTTCACTCCTACTTACACTCATGTTTCTCATCCTATCAGGCTGGAGCCTCTTTTCTCCTTCTGTGTCACCATTCACAGCATTACTTATCACGTTCACAGTATTATCACTGGTTGCATCTTATTTTACTGTGAACTCACTGAAGATTGTGAAAATGCTTTATTCAGCTTTGCGCAGTAAGAACTTAAGACATAAATATGTACAATGAATTAAATTTCAAGGTACTCAAATATAACTGGAAACACTACATTAAAGAAAAGATTTTTTAAACGTCAAGGATCATAATTCAGATTACTTGCTTGGTACAAATCAGTGTAGACACACATACATTTGATTAGATTTTTGGAAGGAAACATGATTGTTTTCACATTTTACTGTTACATTAAATGTTTATTCAAAAGTCTCACATATTGGGAAGCTATTTTGTTGAGGTAAATGTTATAGGAGAAATTATTTCTAAGATTAGTGCATTATTGAATTTGTTGAACATCTAGCTGCCTTACTAGTCAGGCAACACGAAAAAACAATTGAATAATATAAGCACCATTTTAGTAAGCAATTTCCAGATAGTTTGGGAAATACTATTGATTTGGATTGAGTATAACATATAATCTCACTTTTGAATTGTCAGTTGCCTATCTATGGTCTTTACAAGTAATATAAGATACCAGTAGCAAGAGGCATAATGAGGTCACATACCAGGGAAATAGGATTTGGACAATAACTGGGATATTTGGTCTGCCCATTGGGCCTCACTGTCCCAATGTATACAATGAAAGCATTGAAATAAAAGCCAATAAGTTTTGTTTGAACCAACTTACTAAAACTTAAAACTTTGGGTGATTTTTTTCCCTCTAAAACTGTCATCTTACATGATCAGAGATATATTTTAATGATACTGACAGCATTAAATGTATTTCAGAACATTTCTGTAACTTTCTTTAGAGATTAGAACATAAAATTTGAATATACTTAAAAATATTTTTTCATATATTTTTGGGTTTTGGAACCAGTGAAAAATTACTCATTACTCTTACTCAAATTTAATAAAGTGTTTACTATGGTTTGGAGACAAAATGAAGGTGAGAATATAATTAGACTTTTTAAAGATGCTATATTTTGGAAAATGTCTCAAAGGGCATAGAATTTCAAGAGTTTGAGTATAATTTAGGCAAGCAGATAGCCTCCAAAAATTTTTGCTGCTAAGGGCAAGAAATACATGTATTATTTCTGGTTTGTAAAAAAAGAAAAGAAATTGTCTCAGTCCCTGAGATTTACGCACTATGAATTATGATTAAAAACAAAGGCTTTGAAGTCAGATTTGAGTTCAAATCTGAGATCTGTAAAAAAGGAAATTATAATAGTCATAGGGTTATTGTGAGGATTAAACAATGTGTATTCATTATATAACATGATGCCTAGAACAGTTTACCTTCAGTAAATGTTTCCTATTAATTATTATTTGTATATTACTTGTAATTATCAAATAGATAATATAATGCTAAGTTGCTACAGTCTGTTATAGATCGTAATTTACTAATTTGTCTTTAAATGTTTATAAGTGGGTTTTTGAACCAGTATAGACTGAAAGGTGAAAAATTGAAGCTGTGCAGAACTCAACGGCATGGTTGTGCCCCGAAAAGTTATAACACTGCAACTTGATAAACTTATCCTTCATTAAAGGGGACATGCTTTGAGAACTGCAGAAAGAACTGGCAGAGTCTAGCTAGTGTGAGGAAGTTAAAAACTCAGTCAATAAGATAATATATTTAATAGTATATTGCTTCACAAGTCTCTAAAAACTTTCACATATTATGTCACACGATCCTCATAAGAACATTGTATAGTAATCAGAATAGGTTTAAAATCTACCTTTGAACACGTAGGAAACTGACAGTCACAGAGGGTGTGACCTATTTAATGTCACATGGATAGAATGAGGTGGAGCTTGGGTGATGACCTAGTCTTTGTCCCTTCAGTGGGTCCTCTGTCCATAAGCATTTCTTTTACTGAGAAGAGAAACTCAAATATTTTATTTATTTTTTACGTAAGAAATTTAAAAATTACAGGTTACCAAACTCAGTAAAAAAAAAAAATCTCGAAACTGTTTTGGAACATAAATCTTCTCTAAAATGAATTCCCCAGTTTAGCGTCTTGAGTTGGTTACAGTTGAGTTGGCTACAATCCAATCTTGAAATGTTATTCTTCTGAACAGAGGCTGGGATAATCAGGCAATGAAGGTGAGCAACAGCACAGTCTACTTGTGGTACTTTGTGGTGCTTAGAGATAAGAGTCACTACAACTCCCAAAGTATCATAGGCTTCAACTTCTGTAAATGCGAAGGGACCCTGCATAAGGCATTTCTAAGAGATTAACTTGATTTTCTAAGTGAGACGTGAAACCTCAGATGCAATAAAATTATGGAAGTGTTGGTGTTTGTTCTTAATCAAAATCAATGATTTAATCCCCATATAGGTTTAAGAGTCAATGTTTTATTTTATTTTTAATATAAAAATCAATATTTGGGGACGACCACAACCTTGACATGAATATTTTTATCTCCTGAAATACTGTCAAGACTATATCTTTATAATCTTTAAAAGAAGATGTGAATTCTAGGAGAATGGCAAACTGACACTAAAATCAAAAGGCATCCAGGATGCTCAAAACATGCAAATGGAAAATGGTTGTGAAGTAGAACTGGACTAGATAATCACATGATACTTTGTAAGGGTTTGCAAGGGTGACAGTTTTCCAAGGTCTGTATTCATCCAGTTAAGAAGAGAATTATGCATGCTATACAGAGAGAATAGCTAAAGGTAGAAGTTTAAAGTGGACATAAAGCATATATGATATTGCAAAGAATGGGTTACTGCAGTAAAACATTACAAAAGAAAAAGAAGTTAAGATGAAAATAAATGAGAAGTGCGATAAAAGGGTTAAGCACTGAGATTCTGGAATTTGGCTGTCTAAGGTTTGAATCTTAGCTCTACCTCTTATATCTTGAGCAAATTACTCAATCTCTCTGACCTTCATTTTCTTCATCTAAAAATGAGGCAGTAATTGTACTCTCTCATGGGGTTTATGAGGAACCAAAGGATAATGCATATAAAGTGTTTTGCACGGTTTCTGGTATATAGCAAATGCTCAGTGAAAACTATCTATTATCATTTAAGCACAATCACATAGAATTGCAAAGATTTTGAACATCAGACCCAGAACAGAGTGATATTCCCTAAATAGATGGTTTACCATTACTGTTGAGAACCCAACTGGTACACTTATGCAGTGCCCTGTCTTTTAAGTTAAAAAACAAACAAACAAATCTCGAACTAGCAACAACAAAACTATAGTTTACGGATTGAGCAGAATCACCTTTTAGAGAATCTTGATAATTCATTAAAACCTAATAATGTAATTATAATTTAGAAGTGCTTTTCCTGTGGCACTTACAAGGGAAAATTTGATTCAGAAAGTGGAGATTCAAATTTTATTCAAAGATTGTTAATTTTAAAATGTGCTATTTAATTAAATTCAACATTTATTGAATATTAATTGAAGACCTACAAAGTGCCTATAGTCTATTTAACAAACATGATTAAATTCATGATGCTTTAAATTAAATCCATGCAAAACACTATACAAAAATAGTATTCACTAGAAATAGCATAGATATAGTGTCTATTAAATGTTAAGCATTATCCAGTTACTTTTGTTTCTCTAGAACAGACATGAAAAGTTAGAGTTTAGCTACCTCAAGAAATAAGACCAGTCCAGAAAATAAACAACACATGTCTGTTACCATCCTCGACCTGACACATAGCTTGGCAGCAAATACTTTGCTGAAAATCAGTAAAAAGAAAAAGTGTTCCTAATTGCACCCACAGAGCAAGCGGCCAGATGACTGCTTTTCCTTGAGTCAGCTGCTCTTAGATAACGCGAGCCACAGGATTGATTTCCTGCAGTCAAATGAAAAGAAAACTCTTTAACTGTCCCCCAGGCTAGTCATTGTGACACAGCAGCTCTTGCTCAGCTTAAAGAGGGCAGGTGAGCCTGAGCATTTTCTTTTGTTAAAAATGTGTGTGTGTGTGTTTGTGTGTATGTATATATATGTATTATTAAAACAAAGGGAAATATAAAGTAGGTCACTCAAGACATTTTTTTCAAAAAAACTCTGAAGTTTATTTTTCTTTGATATTTGGCCGGCCGGTGATTTAGGTAGTCTTTCTGAGAAGAGACATCTTCAGAAAACAATAATCAAACTGCAATAGTTCCCTCAGTTAACTTGGAAGTTAACGTAACTATGCCCACGGCCCATTTAACTTAATGGCTCGCCTGTCTTGGAATCGTAGATAGGGCTTGCAATCATCATCTTATGCCAGTGTGCGGACCAGGTATTTATCGATTGTTTGGAAATAAGTCAGCCCCAAACTCTCAGCTCCCCAAATGAAAAGACAAAATGTTGGGGAAGAGGACTGTACTCCTGAATTGCAGAATCATAAAGGGAAACCTGATTAGGTCATCTGCTGTGACACACAGAATGATAATTAAGTTGGGGACTTAACATCTTGGAAAGGGTGAGAGGTGCTTTTCAGCATTAAACAAAGCACAACTAAAGCTAAGCATGACTGCAAGATTGCTTTGCGAGTTTCATACTAAAGTCCCAATTTTCTAGGCAATATACAGGAAAGACTACAGCCCTCTGTGTGATGTGAAAAATATTACCTACCTAGATTCGGAGGGGATGTTATAACCCAGTATCTTTTTGTCAAAAATATAACAGAAAAGCTATACTTCCAACAATAAAAAAGGAATTACACTTTGGTGAGGGAATAGTAAAGGTTTCCAGCACTTTCACAGGCCAGACAAATGTCTTCCTCTGCCATGTAAATGCAGTAAAAGGATATCTGCATTAAATTACAGGATTTATAGTCGGCAGAAGAAACGAAACCACGTAAAGATCATTTTTGCATTAAAATTTGGTTTTCTCTACTAGTATGTATTTTAAAAATACAGGTGCCTTTTACTAATGAAGTACATCAAAGCATATTATGTTCTGCATTTTGTGAGAACTAGGCAATTTATAAATGCTATTCACATTTAATTAGTAGTCATTTCTTCTCCGTAAGCATATTTACTCGGATCTCTTGTTCCTACGGCAACCCAGTGAGTATTACAGCTACAAGAAGAGCCTAGACTAACCTAAAAAAGGATGGAGATTAATGAGCAAGCTCAATATTAAGACTATAATGCAAAAGACCAAGCAATAAGGTTGGCTAGGGGAGCATTACAAAGAAGTTTCAAATCAGAATCTCTTATTTCAAGGAGCCTATTTATAGCAGCATAGAGTTATTTATTCAAGACTGCCTATAGTATACAGGGAGTATGAGAGATGACTCATTTAGTGCTAAGTTCTGCTTAATTGGCTATCTACTCAGGTACGGTGTTACACATATATATACATACATGTATATAATTATAATCTGCTTAACACACTTATCAATGGACTATATAAACAATATTACAAGCAGTTGTGCTTATGGATGTTTCCCTTAAATACTGCACTTGTTTAAAATTATGGAGTCTTTAGAATTAGCTTTGATATAAGATGTTGTCATTAAGTGTTTAGTGAAAAATGATTCTTAAATCTAAGTGTTTATGTTATTTTAAAGATAATTCTCTGATCCACTCTTTATTCTAGTTGCAATATTCAACTCTTATGAAAGGGTTGAAAATAAATAACAAAAGCATTGCTAAGGGTACCAGATCGAAAATAAACAGTTAACAGAAATTTTACATATTCCTCTAAATTCTGCTTAAAAGTGGCAGTTCTTAATTTAAAGATTTAGGTGGGGGAGTTAGGAATAAGGAACTGAGGCCTAAATACATTTCTCTACAAAAAGTTCTATAACTTTATAATGCCTATGAGAGACAAATTCAAAATAATTAAAAATTATTTAAACTTTAGAAAAAATTAGATGTAACAAAAAAAAAAAAAGAAAGAAAAAACCCCAAGCTCCTGGAATCAAGCTAATTTTGCATTGCACGTTGTGGATAGGTGGGAAATCATTGCCACACATTATTTGTCGTAACATTTATTTATGTCTCAATACAATATGTGTGAGAGAAACTGAATATAAAGAAAGGCAAATTAGAAGTTATATAACCCTTGTTATCAAATGGTGCTTCGTAAAATCGACAGGATCTCTTCAGAGCTGGGCAGTTCGTTCTTGCTACGACACAGAGACAATGGCATCGTTATGGAGCCTCTAAATTATCCTGCTCAGTGGCAAAAAGTAAAAATGATTCCTTCTGACCTTTCTACACTGCTTCATTAACTTTAACTCGCAAGCAACAAGTAAAAATGAGAAGCTTTCTGCGGCCCCTTCTCATATAACTGATTAAAAGAAGCAGCAGCTCCGCATCTGTTCAGGAGACTCTGGGTACCGCTCATGTGCTAAATGAGGGTAAATTGAGTGTGTGGCAAGAAATGCTTGCTATACATTCACTACTATTTATTTCCATTCGACCAGGGCATTTCAAATTCGTTTCTTCTTAGATCTACAGAGATCATTGCAGATGTAAAACAGTTTGCATGGCTTCTCCTGAGTTATTAGTCAATAGCGAAATGATTTTTTGTGGCTCTATAAATAAAAAGAGGAAGCAATATTTTATAAGGATTCATCTGTGCAAATATTAATGGTCCACCATTTCTGTTGTCTCAACTTCAGTTCTATAATATAATATCAAATCCCTTTTAAAGATTTCATAATAGCTTCTACCTGTAATTTTCCTTTGTGAAAATGCGCTTTTACCAGCAACTATTGTCTATGTAGTGAATTAATTATACTCAACAATTAAATCACAAGGCATTTCTCTCCCAGGTAATCTATGGATTTGAGTTCAGCATTTCTATAGGTACTTCTGTGCCTCTGTAGGGAGAGTATTTTAATATCAAAGAACACAGCAACTTAAATGCCATTCCTTGGGTTTTATGAAAAAGCAATATAGGAGAGTAAATAGGGCAAATATCAACAACAAAGAACCCCTACTTTGAGTCAAACAATAAATGCAAATAGAAGAGCTAAACCAGGGAAGAGAGGTAAGAGGTGAACACTGTGGTCTGAGTATTCCTTCCTGACAATTCTGTGTGAGCCAAGAATATTCTGCTATCTTAAAAAAAAAAAAAATCATAATAGACCATCAGTGAATCCTCTTCGCTTAGTTTCCGAGGTAGAATTAAAACGCAGACCCAGAGGCACCAAGACTTGAAAACTCATCCGTCCCGCCGCAGATACTCAGCATAGAAGAGCAGCAAACTTCCTAAATAACCACAATTAAATTTCACACACTCTCTTCTCCTTTCCTGGTTTTCAAACGTGGGGTTATTTATCAGAGAAGAAAAATTGGACGCTGCGTCTTTTGAAGACAGCCAGGCACTCCTAACCTAATTAGCGTTAACCACCTCTGAAAATAAATGCCCTGAATCCTGCAGCTCGAAGGTCCCTCCCCCATCCCCGCGCTCCTCCAAACACACCAGCAACCTGGGCAGGGTTGAACAGCCCGGTAGATAATAACCTTCCTGCCTGACCCCCAGTAAATAGCACTAAAGAGGCATTTGCCACCGTTTTCCCAGGAAATCCGATAAAACGACAGCACGGAGGGTGATGCAAGCGATTTTCCTGAGTTGCTTTGTCTGTGTTTAAACTTCATGCCCACGACACCGCAAAACACGGCCCGGGAAGCTACCCGAGCTGGGAAGCCTCCGTGCTCAAACAGAAGGCTCAGAAAAGAATGGAGATTTGCAGATCTGATAATGAGCCAGTTAATGACATAAATGATACCTCAAGAACCTCACTAAACCATCCAGGTCCTACAATTTAATCTGTAATAAATACTCCTGCATCATTGCGAGATGGCTGCTCATAATGGCAAATGAAATATGCTGGTATGATAGGTACAATAAATCTGGATTTTCCTATGGTTCCCTCAGGCTAGAACAATATGTAACCACAGTGCGCACTGTCAGGGTGAGCAGATCTCAAAGCCATCATAAAATCTAAATGGGGACTAATTAGGAGGCCCTTCCCTTCCAGAGTTACTATTTCTATTGACATTTTCCATGCATGAGCCCCTCCATAACATCATAAGTCACCAAGATAAGAACTCCCTAGATTATAGGGAAAAAGCTTTAATGGAGAAGTTGAACTCAAAGGCGATGCATAAATTTTCCTTTTGATACTACGGGAAGTCCGTGTTGAGTACTTTCTTTACAAACTTTCAAGCTATGAGCAGGGTACTTTTTAATCCCTCTGCCCACTTCCCTATGGCCTGCACAGTCCCAGTCTCTCTGCACCAGGAGCGTGAGAGTCAGGTGGTACCCAGGGAGGATATTAAAAGAGAGTGGGGCTGCTTGTAAAACTGATGGCTGTGAGTCAGTCAGGAGAGTGCCAGGAGGTGTACTTGGCAAGTTGACTTCTGGTTCCGGGCCTTTTGGTTTGAAGGCTGGGATTTTCCTAAAGGTCACTGAAGATTAGGCTTTTCCCGAAGCTCTTCCAATCAGGAGTGGAGCAGATTTCTTCAAACAGGCCCTTTCAATGCAGGGAAGTGAAGCCATTCCTTTGATAAGCCAGGATGCCACAGGTCCTTGGGAAGAGGTGAGGTGGGTCACTGGGGTGGGAGGTCACCTTTGTGCTTGGCGGGGCTTGGGAATGAGATTTCTAGGCACTGTGGAGTGGAAAAGCGGTGGAGAGAAACCAGGGCGATAGTGTCAGGTGGACCTCCTCTTTAGTTGTCTACCACAGGTATGACAGTTTCTTAACTTTTCTGAGAAGAAAATCCTCAGTTAAAGCAGGGAAAACAATAGCTAATCTCATAGGGATGTTGTAAGGGTTGAGATATGTGTGTGGATAATTAAAAAAATAGCTGTGAATATTATTACTTATGAAATGCATTATTTCATTTCAAAGGAATAAAATTAGGAAAATACCATGAAAAGGGGATGTGCGATACAGTATTCCTTTTCCTCAATCTTTGTTTTATGCAAGAGGAAAAGCCCAATGATGCTGGGGGTGAGTTGTCACATGCTCCTATGAAATGTAAGTTCTGTATCAAGAGTCCTGGTCCTGGTCCTAGTTTAATTACTTGCAAATATTGTCTGACTTTTGTATTTGTTAAAGTATTTTTCGTTACTGAGTGATGAATGAAGAGCAGAGGCACCACCGCTGAACTGTCCCTCAGCAAGGCGGGCCATACAGGGTTCTATTAGCAATTTCTTAACAGCCAAAGTTTGGAACTTTGACCTCAAACATTTTCTAATTCAGGGTGGCATGAACAACCAAGGCCACTTCCCTCTGTGCATAAAAAGTGAATAACATACAAATCTCCATCATGGGATGTAAAATTGGCTATATTACCTAATTGATTGGGATAAATACATTCCTGTTCTCTATCATTCTCTATTCTATGCGATAGATCACACCGTCTCTGATAGACATTTGGTGAATGGTTTTAGCTGCAAATGCTTCTAGTCTGAGTTTACGATTAAACTGATAGTAACAGTTTTGTGTGTACATTATTTATTTTAATTTTATGCATAAACTTCTACTTTGTATTGTTACCTTCCAGTGGGGCTGAGTTTGTATGAAAAATTATTTTCGTCATTTGTTATTGCCAATTGGGCTTACATAAACTTTGCTGAACTCATTTCATTTGTTGGTCTTGGCTACCAAAATGCAGTTAGTATCACTTAGTATTGAAAATTGGGAGGGTGTCCTCATAGTGTTTTATAGAAAGTGTGTATAATTACCCATAAACATTATAAGGACAACAATAGAATGAAAATAAAACATTTCAAAGCCTATAGTATTCAAATTTTGTGGGTTTTATGAAGTTAAAACTATAAATTAAAAGAGTTAAGAAATAGGTTTTATTAGAGCCTAACAATAACTTTCTGAATAAGACTGTTTATCATAATTTTAGTAAAACATTCATCTTTTTGTTTCTTCTCACCTCAGTGATACTCAAATAATCCTGATAAAAGCAGCCTGTACACTGAATTCTATGCTGAAGCCACCACTAAAAAAAAAAAAGAAAGAAAGAAAAAGTTAATAACAAAAGGGAAAGGTAATCACATTATTGGATTTGTCATACCACTACAGTCTTAGTTTACATAGGAAGAGAAAATACTATTTAACACTAATAATTTTCAAACTTCAGGTATGTTTCCTGGGCCCCGGTCAAGTTGTTAGGGTTCAAAGCCAGCTGTGGTGTCAGGAATGTTCTCTTTAAAAGTGAGATTCGTCGAGCAAGAGGGAGGCTGAAGGTTTTTGTGAACTGAGATGTCCTATTGACTCCAGTTCTCTCCCATTCCTGTCTTTGTGGGGCTTCCGAAATACTGCTTAGCTTAGTTCTCATTGACTCAGAATTTATCTGAAGGTTTAGGTGTTTATCATAACAGTTTATTCACTCAATGAATATTTATTTTATGCCTATTCTATATCAACACTATACAGCATTGTACAAAACAGGAAAAAAACCTGTCTTCATGGAGCTTATGTTCTACTTCAGGGAGAAAGACAATAAATATACAGGTAAAGTCATCATAAGTTGGATGGTGATAAATGCTAGGAATGCAGATGAACAGTGTCAGAGGGATAGGAACTGGGGGTTGCAGAGGAGAGCATTGACATATTACATGGGACAGTTGGGCAATGCCTCACTGAAAAATGACCTTGGAGCAAAGACCTGAAAAAGAGGAGGGAGCCAGTCGCATGGTTACCTGGAAGCAGAGCATTCCAAATAGAGGAAACAGCAAGTGCACATGTCCTGAGGTGGGGACAGGCATGGTGTCTTTAATGAAAAGCCAGAAGGTTAGTATGGCTGGAGAGAAGGGAACAAAGAGGACAGCAGTGGGAGATAAGGTCAAAAAGATGGCAGCTGGGCAGCTGGTGTAGGGCCTGGTGAGCCTTTGTAAGGACGCTGACTTTTATTTTGAGTGAGATGGGAAGCCTCTGAGCAGAAGAGTGACAGGATCTGATTTATGCTTTTAGACTATCACTCTGGCCTTTATATCAAAATTCATGTGGGGTAGAAGGAAAGGGGCGGTGGTCAGGCAGGGAGACCGGTAAGGAAGCTGCTGTAGTAATCTAGGGGAGAGAGGTGGGGGGCTGGGACCAGGCTGGTACAGCTTGAGGAAATGGTCAGATTTTGGATATGTTTTGAAGGCACAATATATAGAGTTTGCCAAAGGATTGGCTGTGCATGTGAGTGAAAGGCAAGAATGAGAAAAGGAAAGATTAACTACCCTTTAAAATGTCTATTTTATAACAAATAGTGATCGCATTCTTATACAATATAGGAGACAAAATGATTACTTTGTTATGGTATTGTACATTGTCCTTCAAAGTGTACACAAGCATTCATTCAACAAGCTCAACAGATGCTGAATGAATACCTGCTACATACCAGGTGCAGTGCAGGGGATGTAACCCTGAGTGAGACAGGCAAGCTCCCTTACCTCTCTGAGCTCATATTTTAGTGGAAGAGGAGGAGAGGACAATAAAAAAGTTAAAACAATAAAGAAAATTGTAGTATTTCTTTTGAAATAATTAGCAATATTGACATGTTTAATAGAAACATCCACAATCATGATTAATCTTTTAGGTTCACTTTTGCGATAATAATCTGTAAAAAGGATACTGCTTCCAAAATCTTTACCCACACGTGAACATTTTTTTTACTGAATATGTGACGTTGGACATAATAATAAAGTCAGGATTCCAGACATACAGAAAAATGGAAGAATATCAGAGACACAAAGTAATATGAAATAGCAATTGTATATGCAAAGAAAATACCCTGAATCTAAGAAAAGATAGAAAACAAAAACCATACCTGCACTGTACTAGTACAAAAAGACCCATTAAATTTTGTTTTAGTCTTCATTTTTTAACTTTTTTTTTTTAATTTTTTTTTTTTACTGAAGTATAGTTGATTTACAATGCTGTGTAGTCTTCATTTTAAGCTAAGGAAAAATAATATACTGCTAATTGTAAAGATGGTAACTTTCAGTGAAAGCTGTTTTTTTATTAAATGTATGTTTTGCCAAATTGGTAAATCGAATGATGAAATTGGTATTGGAGGTTTGGATGATTTGCTTAGCCTAAATTAATTAGATAATTACTTCGAAGCTTCTTTGATCTTATTTATTCTCATAATTTTAACTACCATTCATGAGAACGTCCAGATCTCTGTATCTAGCCCTGAGAATCCTCTGAGCTTCTGGCTCGTGTACCTAAGTGTTGCCTGAACACATTCACTGGGAACTTCAAAGTCTATGTGTTGGCACATTGCCACTTCTCTATTTTTCCAAACCAGTATGGCTGGTTTTTACCTTTGAATTTCCTCTCATTCAGTAGTCTTTAAACCATCCAAACAATCAAGAAACCAGAAACGTGAGAGCCATACTCATCACCTCTCCCTTCCTCACCCTTCGTACACAAACAATTATAAACCCTTGCTAATACTTTTATTCAGCATAGAATGGATTATGCTGTAGTAATGAATGACCCCAAAACCTCAGTGGCTTCACACTACAAAAGTTTATTTCTCATTCTCCAAAAGTCTTCTGTGTAAGCCTTCTTGTGAAAATTCAGCTTTCCACTCATTTTTCCTCTTATGAGAGCTCCATCCCTATGTGTGCTTCCACAAACACCATGGCAGACGACTAAACAGTGGCAGGTCACACAGAAGCTTGGCCCAGAAGTGATATATGTCTTTCCTATCCATGGCCTATGGACCAGAAGTAATTACATGGCACAACACCGCAGCCCCACAGCAAGGAACCCGAGAGCTACAGATTCACATGTGCCCTAAAGGGCAGGTGAGCATATCTACCCAACCTTCTAAACATGTCTAAACCTTCGAAAAATATTATATTTTTTGGCCTGCTTACAACACCTCCCGTTATCTACAGGATGCAATTTATTGTCCACAGTTCTTTGCATCGTGCTCTTTTTCACCCCTCCACCGCCACCCAGTGACGTGGCTCACACAGTTGGGAATTGTTCTGGCATGCTCTTCCCGCTTCTGCACCTAACTGGCTTGCAGCAATCCTCAAGATAGAGTTTGGGCCTCATCTTCCCTAGAAGGCATTGTCAAAGCTCAGATTGGACGATGCATCGTCCTTGGTATCCCAAAGCTCTTGGCACTTACCACATCATTACATCAAATTATTTTTTGATGTACAAAAAATTGTATTTTTGATGTACAGCTGTCAAACTTCAAACCCTGGATGATAAATTCCTCAAAGGCAGATACATGTGCTGTTCACCTTTGTCTCCCCAGTACTCAGTGCAGTGCTTTGTACGCAGTTGACTTTCATAAATGTTTGTTGAGTTAAACTGTTATTTGGATCTTACTACCTTATTTGGAATCTGAATATTGTATCTAATATTTGGAGATGCTAAAAACAGTAACAGGCACAATAGAATTTGTATGGTTTAGGTTAGAGGAGAGTTGACTTTCCCACTAATTTATGCGTCATAGATGACTGTTAGCTAATTTGATTCTTCTTTCTTTGTAGTTAATCGAAATCTAGTCTTGGGAGAGGTGCAGCATAAGAATATGAGTTTAGCTCTGTCTTTAACCTACCCTTTGAAAGTATATGGGCTGCGTAGTGTCTTTTCATTGTAGCGTGCTTTAAAAAAGAACTTCTGAGCTCTTCGCTACAGGCAAATCGCTGGTTCAAAAAGTACTTTATGAACTACAGTTGACCCTTGAACAACACGGGTTTGAACTGCACAGGTCCACTTATATGCAGATTATTTTTAATAAATAGATGCACTACTAAACGATCCATGGTTGGTTGAATCTGTCGATGCAGAACCACAGATACAGAGGGCCAACTATAGGACTTAAGCGTCTGCGGATTTTGCTACACACGGGGGCTCGTAGAAAGAATTCTCTGTGGATTTTGAGAGACGACTGTACTGAATCATACATTTAGTCTAGACGTAGAAATCTAGAAACAATATGAAAAAAACGCAAGTGAACCCACAGTAAAACCTACCTAAGAATATGCCAAAGATACATGCTCACACAAAATAAGTTATTAAAATAAAAAATCAACCAAATAAAGACTCCTGGGCCTCTTAGGTTAAAGTCATCTTCTTTGTGTTAAAAGAATATTGGTACATATGATTGATCCAAGTATTGTAAAACAAATATATATTTGTTAAGCAATTACATGTATGATAGAGATATTCAAATACATTAATAATTTGTAAAACAAATATAGATGGATAAATTTATATTGAGGGGCCCCACTTATTGCTATAATTAGGTGGTTGGAATAGATGATATACATGAGTTAATAGTATCTTAGGAATTTATGAATAAGGGTACATAGGCATGGGGGTATAAAATATGAAATTGGCCAAGTTGAAGATTTGGAAAAATCAGTAAAAAATTTTCATAAAATTTAAAAATATATATTCTTAAAGGAGTGGAAGAACTAGATTCAAAATAATAATAGTGATAACTAATTTTTGTGGACATGAAATAAGACTACATACTAGTCATCCGTCTAAGCACTTCAGATGCATTATGTTATTGAACCTGTACAACAACACTGTCAAGTGAATATGTGGTATCTCCATTTTAGAGATGAGGAAACTGAGTCTCAGAGAAGTTAAGTAATGTATCCAGGGTCACAAAGTCAGCAAGTGGAAGTGCCTAATTTGAAAGTAGGCAGTCTGCCACCAGAGCCCATGCTAGTAACCAACATGCTATTCTGTCTCCTATTGAGTGGTAGGCTTCTTTTCCTTCTGATTGCCAAAAAATGCTCACTGATTTTTCTCTCAAGTCATTTCATACTGCTGAATTACAAATGTTTAAGAATTTATTTCAATTTCATGATGAAATATCTATTTGATGTACTGTATTTATTTTTAAAAAAAAGCATTGGCCACATCAAAAGTGAGTAGAAATTAGCATTCAACCCTAAATTACCTTTGCTGTAGGGTCTTTTTTTTCCAGGTATGAAGTTTCTGTTCCCCATTTGGGTCAAATTTATGTTATTTCAATTTGCAGGATTTTTTTTTCCTTAGATGACCTGCAGTATCTTATCCTAATGACAGCCATCAGGTCCTCTGAATACGACCTTCTTATGATTAACCTCTGGGATGCCTAGGGTCATCCTGATAGAAGGTTTAATACTTTAAAATGCAAATCTGGTCATCTGGATGTCCAAGTGGATAGTCATCACTTCTCAAAATTAATGATTCACAC
The DNA here is from genome assembly GCF_963455315.2 of Globicephala melas. Lineage (NCBI taxonomy): Eukaryota > Metazoa > Chordata > Mammalia > Artiodactyla > Delphinidae > Globicephala > Globicephala melas. The sequence goes on along the minus strand of NC_083320.1, from coordinate 74,039,686 downwards.
TTTTTTTAATAGAAAGTACTACTTTTTTCCTCTCTTTAGATTTGTGGTTGGGATTGATTGTCTTTTGACTATATGTATAAGAACAAACTTCCAAAATCTGCCACTTATAAGAATCAGCCAGAGTGAGCACTGAGAAGAAAAATGAGGGTTGGTGTATTAGCCAAGAAAAGTTAGTCTATGTTCTGTAAAAAACAACCTCAATTTTTTAGTGGCTTAACACAACAATGGTTTATTTCTCAATCACACCATATGTCTAACAGACCTTCGTGTGTATAATACACACACAATATATGGGGGACAGTGGTGGGGGGGTGATTCTGCTCAATGACTGAGACAGATACACTCTTCAACTCAGTATATGCTTCAACAAAGCCCATGTAAAGGAAAAGTACATGGCGAATGGTGCACTGATCTTAAAGCCTCTGCCTGGAAATGATATCCATTGCTTCCTCGTTCAATTCATTTGTAACATGAATAAGTAAGCAAGTAACAGATAAGCCTAAATTGCAAAGAAGCAGTTTAAAGAAAGTACAATAGCACTGTGGTACTGGAAAGAAGGAAGCTGAAAATACTTGGTGAGCAGTTGTCATGACTACTACAGTATAGAAGTCAGTTTGGAAATAGAGGAAGGATCTAACAAACTTCAAAAAAATTTCTAACTGATACAGTTTAAAATGAAGAAAGAGACTTATGCGTGACACAAAACTTCCCTTCAGGACAAGACAGAGGATTCTTACAGGAACCAACCAATTTCCCCTAATTTCAAGGGACTAGAGCTGGAGTTGTGGGAATGTCATAAAAGAGACGAAGGCTGCATGAGTTTAGCTGGCAAATGAATTCCAATCCAAGAATATACAGGCAGGACTAAAAGAGAAAGTATGTATGGGCTTATCTCCCTCCGATTCCTCTTCTGGCTTCTTAATTGCATTGCAGTTTTTCTCCAAAGTAGAGAAAATTCCCCTAATTTGGAGTGGCAAGTGAGAACCATGGATAGATGGCCACTATTCTACTTGGCCCCATTTTTACAACTGTGGGTCAATAGTAGCAAATAAAGGTACACAGAGGTAAATCATTGCACTTTCATCAAATAGAAAAACACATTGGGTTTTCTGTAATGTTTTCTCAACAACACGGCTCATTCCAAAGAGAGGAATTATATCCAGAACTGGAAGGAAAACCACCTATTCAGGATGAAATACTTTTCAAATTTAGCAAATTTTAAATAAAAGGCAGAAAAGAAGTCAGAGTAACTTGAAAATTAGATATAGACACTTCTTCATCTAATCATATAATTGGTAACAGACTGACCTTCCCAGTGTAAACAACTATAAAACTTGGCAAATATATATGAAATAACCATTTTTAGATGTTGGAAACAAAATGCAGGACTGTAATTCATGAGGAAAGGGTAATAAGCAAGATGAATACCATGACTGCTCACATTTTCTGCCTGGGCACATTTTCTAGCTTGCAATGCAGGGAAGAAGAACTCGGTTAGAACATGGCAGTCTCACTGAATTGAGTGGAAAGAGATCATTGTTCAGGGCTACTGAAGCAGCTAGAACTGTGGGGCAGAATACCAGAGAGACAAAAGCTATGCAGAAAAGGAATCCCGAAAAACTCGTACAGCAGTTTATTGAGTCTTTGGCATAATACTATGATGATCATACACAGGGCCAGACCCCATAAGATTGGTCAAAGAACAACTGCCAGGCAAAGAACAATTGCCAGGAAGATAACTAACAAAACTGAGCTGAGCAATGTTTAAGTTCCATAGCCAGAGAGCAGAGACATTATTGAACACCTGAGGCATTCAGTAGAGACCCCAGAATGGCTACTCCTTAGTAACAGGACTATACCAGATCTAGAGAAAAGGCTATTCTAGATCTACCCTAACAAATCTTACAAACATTCATTGAAAGAATTAAGCTGATCTAGAAGTAAATTAACTGCTCAACAGTGTACTGTTCATAATATTCATCACTCAATAAAATGATACTAGACATGGGAAGAAGTAGGAAAATGTGACGCATAACCCATAAAAACACACTGGAAAAATAGAGTTGATGAAGATAGCAGTCAGATACTTAAAAGAGCTAGTATTAATGTGGTCAAAGTTTCAAAGAAAACATACAAATATAATGAGGATATAGATAGGGAAGTCTCAACAGCAAAATGGAAACTATTGAAACAAAACAATGGGAAATTCTAGAAATGAATAATGCAAAGTTTAACATGAAAATTTCTATTGCTATGTATTCAGTTTGATCCTGTCTTTATTCTAGAATTTCCATTTGTTTGTTTTTAAAATATCTTGCTTTTCTATCCTGATTTATCTTAATCTTTTTCTTTAAATCTTTTTGCATCTTTCAAAATTTTTTTGCTACTTTCATTAGATTTCTAATTTTTGTTTTGTTCTATTTTCTGATTTTTTTTCTTCCTCTTTATAGATCACATTTTTCTGCTTCCTCTTTTTAGAAATTTCTGGTTGTCAGTGTTAAAATGTTGAGTGTCTGGATTTTGTTGTTTCTCTTTAAATAATGTTGAAGTATTTTTGGCAGGCAGTTAAGTCTTGCAGAAAACAGAACAAAAACTAGATATTTTTAAGTTAATTCAGCTTACTATGATTTGCTAGGTCACCTACTGGCCTGGTAGAGTTTTACCCGAGGCATGTAGCTTAGTGTTTAGCAGTAGAAGCAATGAAACTCTGAAGAATATTTGGAACTGTTTCTATGAATAACTACCTTATGTCTGATACTTGCTTTGTGTAAAGGTCAATGGCCAAAAATTAGTTGTATTTTCACATACTTATAATTACAATTGAAAAGGATATTTTAAAAATACTATTTACAGTAGCATCAAAAACTGCATGAGGGCTTCCCTGGTGGCACAGTGGTTGAGAGTCCGCCTGCCGATGCACAGGACACGGGTTCATGCCCCGGTCCGGGAAAATCCCACATGCTGAGGAGCGGCTGGGCCCGTGAGCCATGGACGCTGAGCCTGCGCGTCCAGAGCCGGTGCTCCACAACGGGAGAGGTCACAATAGTGAGAGGCTCGTGTACCGCAAAAAAAAAAACCAAACAAAAAACTGCATGATATACTTAGGGATAAATTTAACAAATATGTGTAAGACCCATACACTGAAAATAAAACATTGCTAAGAGAAATTAAAGTTTTTAAATAAATACAGACATATATTATGATTGTGGATTGTAATAATGTTAGAAATATTTTAAAAAATTGATCTATAAGTTCAGTGCAATACCAATCAAAATTTAGGATGATTTTTGGTAGAAATTGACATGCTGATTTTAAAAATCTATATAGACTTTTAAAGAACCTGGAATAGTCAAACAGTGTTGGAAAAGAAGAACTAAGTTTGAGCATTTAAACTGCCTAATTTCAAGACTGATTGTAATCAAGCAATAGTTATCAAGATAAAGAATGAAAGAAAATCAATCATAAGAATAGAGGGTCCTGAAAAGTACCCCGCCCTTCTGTGGCCAATTAATTTTGACCAAGGAATCTGAACAATTTAATGGAGAAAGGCTTGAAAAACTGATCATCTATGTGGAACAAAATGAACCTCCACTCATGTGTCATGCCTTGTAGAAAAATTAATTCAAAATAAATCATAGACCTAAACATAAAATGTAAAATATACTGCTTCTGGTAGAAGACATAGGAGAAAATCTTCATGACCACATGGCAAACAGACTACTAAGAATTAGATATAGAAATCCTGAGAAATAGATAAAGTAGATAAAATGAATGTAAACAAAGTTAAAAGTGCCCATTAAAAGGCACTATTGAGGAAATGAATGACGGACATCAAACTGGAGGAAAATATTCACAATACTTGTATCTGAAAAAGGACTTATATCCAAAACATATAGAAGTCCTACAACACAATACTGAAATAGCAGAGAACCCAGTAAAATAATGGACCAAAGACTTGAACTGGAAATTTACAAAGGAAGACATAAGAATGGTCACAGAAACATTTAAAAGTGTTCAACATTATTAGGGAAATGAAAATAAACACCATAAAATGTTACCAGTACAGACTCAGTAGGATGAAAAAAAGTTTTTTAAAGATTGGCACAATGGGAAAAAGACAGTCTTTCCACAACTAGTGCCAGGTAAACTGGATATTTACATGAAAAGAGTGACGTTGGGCCTTTACCTTACACCATATATAAATATTCACTAAAAATGGATCAAAGACCCCATGTAAGAGCTAAAACTAAAATACTTAGAAGAAAACTAGGGGAATATCTTTATGACAGTGTATTTGGCAATGATTTCTTAGCTCTGACACCAAAAGCACAGGCAATGGAAGAAAAAAAAATAGATAACTTGGACATCATCAAAATTAAAAACTTCTGGGCTTCCCTGGTGGCGCAGTGGTTGAGAATCTGCCTGCCAATGCAGGGGACACGGGATTGAGCCCTGGTCTGGGAAGATCCCACATGCCGTGGAGCAACTAGGCCCATGAGCCACAACTACTGAGCCTGCGTGTCTGGAGCCTGTGCTCTGCAACAAGAGAGGCCGCAATAGTGAGAGGCCTGTGCGCCGTGATGAAGAGTGGCCCCCACTTGCCGCAACTAGAGAAACCCCTTGCACAGAAACAAAGACCCAACACAGCCTAAATAAATAAATAAATAAATAAAATAAAGGAATTCCTTAAAATATATAATTCTTAAAAAAAAAATTGAAAACTTTTGTGTATCAAAGAACACTATAAACTAAGTCAAAAAACAACCCATAGAATGGAATTAAATATTTGCCAATCATATATCTGATAAGGGATTAATATCCAGAATATATAAAGAACTCTTATCACTCAACAACATTAAAACAAGGAACCCAATTCAAAAATGGGCAAAGGACTTGGATAAACATTTATCTGAAGAAGATATATAAATAGCCAATAAGCACATGAAAAGATATGAATCTTTACCCACTGTTTCTGGTCTAATTTTAAAAATCTTAATATACAGATGCCAAGATAAATATGATCTAAGCAAAAATTCTGTGCATGAAACAAAGGAGAAAAAGTGATGAATAAATAAACAGGAAAAATTAGCAAAAATAAAATATCAGAAATAAATTCAAACATACTAGCTTACACAACAATTTTAAATTGGTTTATTTTTTAGCTAAGAGAAGAGATTATTATCAGATTGGATTTAATTGTCTATAATAAAATTATATATAAAAAACATATATGTTAGTATAAATTACAAACTGGAAGAAGGAATATAGAGTTCATAGAAATAGCTAGAAAAGGATACAACACAAAAATATTAACAAATAACATAAGCTACTAATGCTGTATTTGTATCAGACAAATTAAAGTTTAAAGCAGAAAATATTACCAGAGATAAATAACATCACTCTGTAATGATAAACACTTTAACTCATTGGAAAGAAATTACTTATATGCATTTAATAATAGTCTCAAACTATATCCAGCAAATAAATGATAAACTATAAGAAAAAGTGACATAATACAAGATTTTGATTCTTCTCTGAGTTATTGATAGATTTAGCAGGCAACAGTCAGTAAGGATGGAGAAAATTTGAACAACATAGTAAACAACCTCAATCTGTGTAGAATACTAAGTCTCAGTAATTGGAGCACACACATGCTTTTCAAGCTTACACTGAACAGTAGTGGTGACTGACCATCTACTCTGCCATAAAGCAAGTCTCAGTAAATTTAAAAACACTATTATCATGCAAGGTTCATGACCACAGGGCAAGTAAGTTATAAATAATGACAAAACTAATATATAAAGACTAAATATTTGAAAATTTTAACACCCACTACTAAATAATTTATGGGTCAAAAAAGAAACCATAAAAGGAATTAGAAGATACTTAGAACTGAATGATGAAAGGCAACCTTTGTATTATCATTTCTCTTGTGCAGTTAAGGAGGATTAAGGGGCCATATATTGATTTAAATGCTTATATAAGGACAAAAAAAAAAGGTTGAAAATCAAGGAGTTTAACTAACTTTAGTAATTAAAGGAAACTTTAAAAAAAAAAGGAAGTAAAAGAAGGAAATAATAGCAATAATTGGGTACACTGGAACAGATAAAATAGAGAGGTTCAATACAGTCAAAACTAAATTTTTGGAAAAAATTATAAAATTGATAAACACTGATCAAGATTAAAGAAAGAAGTCACATCAAAAACATTAAGGAAAAATGTTGACTAAGTCACAGATGTGGCATACATTAAAATATAATGAGAGTATTATGATCAATTTTATGCAAATAATTTTAAAATTTAGATGAAATGGGCAAGTTCCCAAAAAGTATAAACAAAACTCATACAATATACAATAAGAGTTCTACAACTGTAAATAATTAAAATCAATAGTCAGTCATCTGTCCCCAAAAGAATAAGAAAAATCCCAGACAGTTTATAACTGAGGTTCTACACATACTCAAGAAACAGGTTTCAGTCTAACAAACATCTTCCAGAGAATAGAGAAAGTGGGAGAACCACTCTGAATACTAGCCTTTTATGAGGCTAGTATAACACTGACACAAAATCCAGACAAGAAAAATAAAAGAAAAATTGTTGACCAATATAATTTATGAACATAGATTAAATTACGTTAGCAAAATATTAGTAAAACAAATTCAGCAATCCATGAAAAAGATAATACATTATGGCCAAATGGGTTTACTCAGGAATGCTTGCCTTGTTTAATGTTAGAAAAACTATTAATGTAATTAACCAGATTATATAAATAAATAAAAGAGAAAGATTAATATCTCAGATACAGAAACAGTATTTAATAAAATTCAATAGTGATTCTTTTTTTTTCACTTTTTAAAAGAAACTTTTATTGGAGTATAGTTGTTTACAATGTTGTGTTAGTTTCTACTGTGCAGCAAAGTGAATCAGTTATACGTATACATGTATCCACCATTTTTTTTAGATTTTCTTCCCATTTAGGTCACCACAGAGCTTGTTCGCTTTTTATTTTTGTCCTGAACACCCAATATGTGGTGGTCTAATCCATAAAAATCTTTAAAAAAAGATTGCTAAAAATTCACTACATGATTCAAAGACCTTTTATAACTCTTATTTTTACCATTAATTTTTTTATATTCCACTAATTATTTAATTTGTACTAAATATGGTTGAGTTTTATTCAAGGTTGAATGGCATCCTAAAAGTCTTGTCAAGTCAGTTAGATTTAAAAATATCCCACTTGTGCTTTCATACCCAGAAAGACACATCTAGGTATGTATGTGCATTTCTACTTAAAAGACAGCAATCTGATATCCTTCATATATGGATCAGGTAAAATCTTTTTTTTTTTTTGAATTTTTCAATTTTCTTTTGTTTATTTTTTAATACAGCAGGTTCTTAATAGTTATCCATTTTATACATATTAGTGTGTATTTGTCAATCCCAATCTCCCAATTCATCCCACCACCACCACCCCCATGCCACTTCCCCCCACCCCTTGGTGTCCATATGTCTGTGCTCTACATCTGTGTCTCTATTTCTGCCCTGCAAACCGGTTCCTCTGTACCATTTTTCTAGGTTCCACGTATATGCATTAATATACAATATTTGTTTTTCTCTTTTTGACTTCACTCTGTCTGACAATCTCTAGATCCATCCACATCTCTACAAATGACCCAATTTCGTTCCCTTTTATGGCTAAGTAATATTCCATTGTATATATGTACTACATCTTCTTTAGCCATTCGTCTGTCGCTGGGCATTTAGGTTGCTTCCATGACCTGGCTATTGTAAATAGTGCTGCAATGAACACTGGGGTGCATGTATTTTTTTGAATTATTGTTTTCTCTGGGTATAGGCCCAGTAATGGGATTGCTGGGTCATATGGTAATTCTATTTTTAGTTTTTTAAGGAACCTCCATACTGTTCTCCATAGTGGCTGTATCAATTTACATTCCCAGCAACAGTGCAGGAGGGTTCCCTTTTCTCCACACCCTCTCCAGCATTTGTTCTTTGTAGATTTTCTGATGATGCCCATTCTAACTGGTGATTTTCTGATGATGCCCATTCTAACTGGTGTGAGGTGATACCTCACTGTAGTTTTGATTTGCATTTTTCTAATAATTAGTGATGTTGAGCAGCTTTTCATGTGCTTCTTGGCCATCTGTATGTCTTCTTCAGAGAAATGTCTATTTAAGTCTTCTGCCCATTTTTTGATTGGGTTGTTTGTTTTTTTAATATTGAGCTGCGTGAGCTATTTATATATTTTACAGATTAATCCTTTGTCAGTTGCTTCCTTGCAAATATTTTCTCCTATTCTGAGGGTTGCCTTTTTGTCTTGTTTGTAGTTTCCTTTTCTTTACAAAAGCTTTTAAGTTTCATTAGGTCCCATTTGCTTATTTTTGTTTTTATTTCCATTACTCTAGGAGGTGGATCAAAAAAGATCTTGCTGTGATTTATGTCAAAGAGTGTTCTTCCTGTGTTTTCCTCTAAGAGTTTTATAGTGTCCAGTCTTACATTTAGGTCTCTAATCCATTTTGAGTTTATTTTTGTGTATGGTGTTAGGGAGTGTTCTAATAACATTCTTTTGCATGTAGCTGTCCAGTTTTCCCAGCACCACTTATTGAAGTGACTGTCTTTTCTCCACTGTATATCCTTGCCTCCTTTGTCATAGATTAGTTGACCATAGGTGCGTGGGTTTATCTCTGGGCTTTCTATCCTGTTCCATTGATCTATAATTTGTTTTTGTGCCAGTACCATATTGCCTTGATTACTGTAGCTTTGTAGTATAGTCTGAAGTCAAGGAGTCTGATTCCGCCAGCTCTATTTTTTTCCCCTCAAGACTGTTTTGGCTACTCGGGGTCTTTTTTGTCTCCATACAAATTTTAAGATTTTTCTGTTCTAGTTCTGTGAAAAATGCCATTGGTAGTTTGATAGGGATTGCATTGAATCTGTAGATTACTTTGTATAGTATAGTCATTTTCACAATATTGATTCTTCCATTCCAAGAACATGGTGTATCTCTCCATCTGTTTGTATCATCTTTAATTTCTTTCATCAGTGTCTTATAGCTTTCTGCATACAGGTCTTTTGTCTCCCTAGGTAGGTTTATTCCTAGGTATTTTATTCTTTGAGTTGCAATGGTAAATGGGAGTGTTTCTTTAACTTCTCTTTCAGATTTTTCATCATTAGTGTATAGGAATGCAGAAGATTTCTGTGCATTAATTTTGTATCCTGCAACTTTACCACATTCATTGATTAGCTTTAGTAGTTTTCTGGTGGCATCTTTAGAATTCTTTATGTACAGTATCATGTCTTCTGCAAACAGTGACAGTTTTACTTCTTCTTTTCCAATTTGTATTCCTTTTATTTATTTTTTTCTCTGATTGCTGTGGCTAGGACTTCCAAAACTATGTTGAATAACAGTGGCAAGAGTGGATATCCTTGTCTTGTTCCTGATCTTAGAGTAAATGCTTTCAGTTTTTCACCATTGAGAATGATGTTTGCAGTGGGTTTGTCGTAAATGGCCTTTATTATGTTCAGGTAGTTTCCCTCTATGCCCACTTTCTGGAGAGTTTTTATCATAAATGGGTGTCGAATTTTGTCAAAAGATTTTTCTGCATCTGTGGAGATGATCATACGGTTTTCATTCTTCAATTTGTTAATATGGTGAATCACATTGATTGATTTGCATATATTGAAGAATCCTTGCATCCCTGGGATAAATCCCACTTGATCATGGTGTATGATCCTTTTAGTGTGTTGTTGGATTCTGTTTGCTAGTATTTTGTTGAGGAGTTTTGCATCTATATCCATCAGCGATATTGGTCTGTAATTTTCTTTTTTTGTAGTATCTTTGTGTGATTTTGGTATCCGGGTGATGGTGGCTCATAGAATGAGTTTGGGAGTGTTCCTTCCTCTGCAATTTTTGGAAGAGTTTGAGAAGGATAGATGTTAGCTCTTCTCTAAATGTTTGATAGAATTCACCTGTGAAGCCATCTGGTCCTGGACTTTTGTTTGTTGGAAGATTTTTAATCACAGTTTCAATTTCATTACTTGTGATTGATCTCTTCATATTTTCTATTTCTTCCTGGATCAGTCTTGGAAGTTTATATCTTTCTAAGAATTTGTCCATTTCTTCCAGGTTGTCCATTTTATTGGCATAGAGATGCTTGTAGTAATTTCCTAGAATGCTTTGTATTTCTGCAGTGTCTGTTGTAACTTCTCCTTTTTCATTTCTAACTTTATTGATTTGAGTCCTCTCCCTCTTTTTCTTGATGAGTCTGGCTAATGGTTTATCAATTTTGTTTATCTTCTCAAAGAACCAGCTTTTAGTTTTATTGATCTTTGCTATTGTTTTCTTTGTTTCTATTTCATTTATTTCTGCTCTGATCTTTATGATTTCTTTCCTTCTGCTAACTTTGGGTTTTGTTTGTTCTTCTTTCTGTGGTTCCTTTAGGTATAAGGTTAGATTATTTATTTGAGATTTTTCTTATTTCTTGACATAGGCTTGTATTGCTATAAACTTCCCTCTTAGAAATGCTTTTGCTGCATCCCATAGGTTTTGGATCGTTGTGTTTTCGTTGTCACTTGTTTCTAGGTATTTTCTGATATCCTCTTTGATTTCTTCAGTGATCTCTTGGTTATTTAGTAACGTATTGTTTAGCCTCCATGTGTTTGTGTTTTTTACATTTTTTTCCCTGTAATTGATTTCTAAACTCATAGCGATGTGGTCAGAAAAGTTGCTTGATATGATTTCAATTTTGTTAAATTTACTGAGGCTTGATTTGTGACCCAAGATGTGATCTGTCCTGGAGAATGTTCTGTGTGTACTTGAGAAGGAAGTGTAATCTGCTGTTTTTGGATGGAATGTCCTATAAATATCAATTAAATCTATCTGGTCTATTGTGTCATTTAAAGCTTGTGTTTCCTTATTAATTTTCTTTTTGGATGATCTGTCCATTGATGTAAATGTGGTGTTAAAGTCCCCCACTATTATTGTGTTACTGTCAATTTCCTCTTTTATAGCTGTTAGCAGTTGCCTTATGTATTGAGGTGCTCCTATGTTGGGTGCATATATATTTATAATTGTTATATCTTCTTCTTGGATTGATCTCTTGATCATTATATAGTGTTCTTCCTTGTCTCTTGTATGATTCTTTATTTTAAAGTCTATTTTCTCTGAATGAGTATTGCTACTGCAGCTTTCTTTTGATTTCCATTTGCATAGAATATGTTTTTCCAGCCCCTCATTTTCAGTCTGTATGTATCCCTAGGTCTGAAGTGGGTTTCCTGTAGACAGGATATATATGGGTCTTGTTTTTGTATCCATTCAACGAGCCTCTGTCTTTTGGTTGGAGCATTTAATCCATTCACATTTAAGGTAATTATCCATATGTGTGTTCCTATTACCATTTTCTTAATCGTAATGGGTTTGTTTCTGTAGGTCCTTTTTTCTCTTGTGTTTCCCACTTAGAGAAGTCCCTTTAGCATTTGTGTAGAGCTGCTTTTGGGGCGCTGAATTCTCTTAGCTTTTGCTTGTCTGTAAAGCTTTTGATTTCTCCCTCGAACCTGAACAATATCCCTGCCTGGTAGAGTAATATTGGTTGTAGCTTCTTCCCTTTCATCACTTTAAATATATCATGCCACTCCTTTCTGGCTTTTAGAGTTTCTGCTGAGAAATCAGCTATCAACCTTATGGGAGTTCCTGTGTATGTTATTTGTCATTTTTCTCTTGTTGCTTTCATTAACTTTTCTTTGTATTTAATTTTTGTCAATTTGATTGCTATGTGTCGTCATGTGTTTCTCCTTGGGTTTCTCCTGCCTGGGACTCTCTGCACTTCCTGGACTTGGGTGGCTATTTCCTCCCCCATGTTAGGGAAATTTTCGACTATAATCTCTTCAAATATTTTCTCTGGTCCTTTCTCTCTTCTCCTTCTGGGACCCCTATAATGCAAATGTCGTTGCATTTAATGTTGTCCCAAGGGTCTCTTAGGCTGTCTTCATTTCTTTTCATTCTTTTTTCTTTATTCTGTTCCACAGCAGTGAATTCCAACATTCTGTCTTCCAGGTCACTTATCCATTCTTCTGCCTAGTAATTCTGCTGTTGATTCCTTCTAGTGTATTTTCATTTCAGTTATTGTTTTGTTCACCTGTTTGTTCGTTCTTTAATTCTTCTAGGTGTTTGTTCTTTAATTCTTCTAGTTCTTTGTTAAACATTTCTTGCATCTTATCAATCTTTGCCTCCATTCTTTTTCCAAAGTCCTGGATCATCTTCACTATCATTATTCTGAATTATTTTTCTGGATGGTTGCCTATCTCCACTTCATTTAGTTGTTTTTCTGGGGTTTTATTTTGTTCCTTCATCTGGTACATAGCCCTCTGCCTTTCATCTTGTGTATCTTTCTGTGAATGTGGTTTTTGTTCCACAGGCGGCAGGATTGTAGTTCTTCTTGCTTCTGCTGTCTGCCCTCTTGTGGATGAGGCTATCTAAAAGGCTTGTGCAAGTTTCCTGATGGGAGGGACTGGTTCTGGGTAGAGCTGGGTGTTGGTCTGGTGAGCAGAGCTCAGTAACACTTTAATATGCTTGTCTCCTGATGGGTGAGCCTGGGTTCCCTCCTTGTTGGTTGTTTGGTGTGAGGTGACCCAACACTGGAGCCTACCCAGGCTCTTTGGTGGGGCTAATGGCGGACTCTGGGAGGGCTCACGCCAAGGAGTACTTCCCAGAACTTCTGCTGCCAGTATCCTTGTGCTCACGGTGAGACACAGCCATGCCCCGCCTCTGCAGGAGACCCTCCAACACTAGCAGGTAGGTCTCCTTCAGTCTCCTATGAGGTCACTGCTCCTTTCTCTGGATCCTAGTGTGCATACTACTTTGTGTGTGCCCTCCAAGAGTGGAGTCTCTGTTTCCCCCAATCCTGTCGAAGTCCTGCAGTCAAATCCTGCTAGGCTTCGAAGTCTGATTCTCTAGGAATTCCACTCCCGTTGCCAGACCCCCAGGTTGGGAAGCCTGATGTGGGGCTCAGTACCTTCACTCCAGTGGGTGGACTTCTGTGGTATAAGTGTTTTCCAGTTTGTGAGTCACCCACCCAGCAGTTATGGGATTTGATTTTATTGTGATTACGCCCCTCCTACCATCTCACTGTGGCTTCTCCTTTGTCTTTGGATGTTGGGTATCTTTTTTGGTGAGCTCTAGTGCCTTCCTGTTGATGATTGTCCAGCAGTTAGTTGTGATTCCGGTGCTCTCGCAAGAGGGAGTCGATACTGATTCTTGTTATTAAAATTTTCTTAGAACACTAGGCATATATGGAAATATTATAGTACTTATAAGAAATCTTACAACAAATATAATAATAAAACTTTAATATCAGTTGGAGAAAAAGAATGCATCCTCTTGCTGTTTCTTTTCAGTATTTTCCTGGAGGTCCTAGCCAGTGTAGTAACACGATAATAAGAAATAAAATTTTAGGGAATTGTAAATAAAAACTGTTATTGTAGATGGTACAGTTGTTTAAATAGAAAATCAAAGGAATTTAGAGATAATTAGGATTATTAAGTGCTTAGTAAATTTGATGAATACAAGATGAAAACTCAATTGTATTTTTATACACCAGCAGCAAACTATTAATAAATGTAACATAATTAAAAACATTTATTATGTTCACAAAATAGTAAAATGTCTAGGAACAAATACAAAATAAGATATGCAAACCATTATGTTTGCCATTATAAAATGGAGGCCATTATAAAAATTTATAAAAATTTATAAAAATTATAAAAATTTAGTGAAAGAAAAGGATGGGGTAGGATATGGAGGATGGGAGGGAGGGAGACACAAGAGGGAAGAGATATGAGAACATATGTATATGTATAACTGAGTCACTTTGTTATAAAGCAGAAACTAACACACCATTGTAAAGCAATTATACTCCAATAAAGATGTTAAAAAAAAATAAAATAAAGATATGGATGGAAAGATCTACCATTTTCATGGATTGAATAATTCAACATCTTAACGATATATCAGTTGTCCATAAATTGATCTATAGATGCAGTGCATTTCCAGTCAAAATAGCAACAGGGTTATTTGCGTGTGTGTGTGTGTGTGTGTGTGTGTAGTTTGACAAATGGAATTTAAAGTTTATGTGGAAGAGCAAAGGGCCAAAAACGCCGGGACATTTCCAAAGAAGAAGAAGATAGTGTGAAAAAACTTGCTAAGGCAATTGAGACAGTGTGGCATTGGTATTTGAATAGACAGAATATCAATAGTACAGAATAGAGGTCCAAAATAATGTCCACATATATATGTCAGGACTGGCACCAAAGATAAATGGGTTAATAAGTGGCTTTGTGAACACTGCTTATCTGTGTATAAAAAATTTAAGCTGTATTCCTATCTCATACCATACATAAATTAATACCAGATAAATTAAAATTTTGAATGTGAAACCAAAACTTTAAGACTTTAAAAAGAAAATGTAGTTGAATATATTTGTAATATTGAGTTAGGGAAAGATTTCTTAAAGATTCCAAAAGCATAATGCATAAGTGAAAAAAAATCTGCCACAGTAAGAACTTCTGTTAACCAAAGAAAACAGATAAAATAAAAAGATAAGCTATTTGATATTTTGCAACATATACATCAGATAAAAGACTAATATCTAGAACATACCCAGACACACACACACGTACACACACACACACATATATATAACCTTTTTTTATATAAATCAACACGAAAGAGATAAACAACTTCATAAATAAATAGGTGAGCAAGAAATTTAGAAAAGAAAACACATTTTCTAATGAACATATGTAAAGACTCTCAATCTTAGTCACCAGAGAAGTTAAAACCACACTGGAATATCATGTAGTACATGTTAGATGTGCAAAATTTAAAAATCAGACAATAAAAAATGTTGAAGAGGAAGTAAAGCAACAGGAACTCTTACTGCTGGAGGAAATGTAAATTATTACTGTCATTTTGGAAAATTATCGAACATCTATTAAGGTTGAAAATGCACATACTTAATGACTCAGCAATTCCATTCCTGGGATATACCTTAGGGAAAACCTTGCACATATGTGCAGGGAAATATGTTAAAAATTTCATAAGAGCTTTGCTTAAAATAACAGAAAAATCTGGAAATAATCTAATTGCTCATTGACACAAATCCAACAACAGCAATAACTTATTTATTGTAACACTAAGAAGTGAAAAAAAGTGAACCTCAGGTATATGCATTTACATAGATAAAACCCATGAGCATAATATGATTGGAAATAGCAAGTTACAGAAAAATGTATATATTATGATAATATTTATATAAACTTTACAGACATGCAAAACTGAGCAATATAGGCATCTCTCTCTTATTATCAATGACTTGAGCTGGATTTCTTTTAGTTGTACTGAAAGGAACCCTAACTAGTGTGTTTGGCGTTTGAAGAAAGAGGGAGATGAAGAGAGATGTCTGGAGAGCTCTTATAATCTTAGACAGGGAGCCACGAGGCCGGGAAAAACTCCAAAGGCTCTTAAAATAAATTTGTAAATATTCAGAGGCTGGCAAGAGAGATGTCCCAACAAGGTCAGAGATAGGAATGGGAGGCATGAGAAAGGAAAGATGCTGAATTGAAAGGAGGTATGTCTCTGCAGCCTGACTTGCCCCTTTTCATAATTTCGCTACTGCAGAAATGCATTTCATCTCTATTTATGTCGTGTGAGGGCAGAGGGTGGGGGTAGCAGTGGGAATAGAAGGGTAACGTGGGTTTTATGTGGTTCTGGCTTTTGATCTTGATTGTTCTGTTAGTGGAAGCTGAGCTGTAAGAACAGGAAGTAACCTTTCTAGTATATTTGGCAGTGATAAGGTCTTAGATCATCAAGTCCTGCTCTAGTTTGAGAGAAGCACAACTGACAAGGGATACAGAAATTAGAGAGTCCAGAGGCAATCAACAAAAATGATGAAGTGCTTGAAAAATAGGACCTCTGAGGAAAGGTTAAAGGAACTGGGCTTTTTAACCTGGAGAAGAGGAAACCCAAGGGTGATATAATTTGGGGAATATGAATGGTTATTGTAAGGATGATGGAGACCAGCTGTTCTTCCTGATCACGAAGGATCAAACTGCAGGTGAGCTGAAACTGCAGCAGGGGGATTTATGCTAGTTAGAGGGAAGAACTTCACAGCATGTCAAAAAGTAACTTAAAACTGCCTGCTTTGTAAGACTTTCTGAACAGGATAGTTTAGGGATCTGATGAGCTCTGCAAGTACCTCTACCATTATTCTGTTTCTATTCTAAATTTCCAGGCTTTAATAAAAGTTTTGCTTCCTACCAATTCCTAATAGTTTAAGGTAGTAATTGGAGACTGTGTCACATTCTTAGCATATATTTAGCACAACTGAAAGAAAGAAGGGTTTGAACCTTACGCAGCTCTTTTCTCAATGTCAAAGCAAATATTTGTGTTCATGAGATATTAAATGGTACCTGAAAATAAAGATAACTATGACTTTAATAGAAAATGGTTTGTGTAATATTGAAGAGGAAATGATAAAATGCTGCTTTTTGTTTGGAACCAACATAGAATTTTCCTTGGTAAAACACAATGTAAAAGTATTGTAAAAGCATTCCCATTTCCTAATTTGAGGTATGTAAGAAAAATCCCACATGGAAACATCTTATTTCAAGCAGGTAGTATCTGGCATTTTAGCATTTTCCATGTCAGAAACACAGCATTTATTGCTTTTCTCTGTGGGTTAGAGAAAAGAATCTTAATCACAGCCTTACACAAAGAGTATTCCTGGAATATGATTAAAGGTGGTTTTCATATCCATCTTGGACACCAATGGGATACTCTGGATTGTTTCTGATGTCCCATATAAGAACCTGGAGGTATTGTGAAGCTCTCACATACTTGAGTTGAGACATTGCTTAGAGGAAATCTCTTAGGGAAGATGAGAGACCACTATAGTCAAGGAGATACTGATGGTCTTATGTCTTTGCTCTTTGCAGGACTGGCATTTGATCTTCATTGTTCTGTTAGCAGGAGCCAATGTGTAAGAACAAGAAATAATCCTTCTAGTAAATTTGGCAGTGGTAGGAACAACCCTGGATGGAATAGCCACGCCACTTGGCTAGGAAATCATGCTTCTTGGAGAAGTTCACCTTTCTCTCCTCAGCATGAGTCAACCCAGTGGATAAAGGGTTAGAATTCCCATGATCTCCTCGACGTTTTTGAAAAAGTGTTGTTTATTAAACTGAAGGGGAGAAGCATAGTATCTTCTTGCAGTAAAATCTATTAGGGTTTAGGATCCAAGAACTTCAAATAGTGGTTCAGGCTAACTGCAGAGACTAAGCAGTTACCTATCCTTAAAATACCAAGTTAAAAAACCAGATTAATGATAGAGGGAAACCATTGATAACACATTTTAATCAAAACAGGAAATTCTTATAAAATATTGGGTTGGCCAAAAAGTTCGTTTGGGTTTTTGCATAAGATGTTACAGAATAACATCTTTCTACCTTGCAATGTGATCTTGCTTTAACTGACATATTACAGTATGACAAACAAGGCTTGCTGCCTATATAGTCTTCACCTTATATAGACTCCAAGATGATGCTAGACTATCCCAAGTTCTTCAAGGAACTGTGGATAAAACCATAGCCACGGGCTTCCCTGGTGGCGCAGTGGTTGAGAGTCCGCCTGCCGATGCAGGGGACACGGGTTCATGCCCCGGTCCAGGAAGATCCCACATGCTGCGGAGCAGCTGGGCCCGTGAGCAATGGCCGCTGAGCCTGCGCGTCCGGAGCCTGTGCTCCGCAACGGGAGAGGCCACAACAGTGAGAGGCCCGCGTACCGCAAAAAAACCCCCCCCCAAAAACCCATAGCCACTATTTAAACCATAGCCATAGCCAGCCTCCTTGTGTGCATTATTCAGTTTAATCTTTACAACACTTAAGATAGGAATTATTACCATACAGAGGGAAAAAAATATCATGGCTCAGAAGGATGAAGTCCTTTGCTCAAGTCATTTGGCTGATAAAGGAGGGAACCAAGATTTAAATCTCTGTCAGTCTGAAACCAGGCCAGTGCTTTTTTCTTTTTGACCCACTTTCCAAGGAACTAATGTAGAAAGTTCATTTCCAGAATAAAAGCTGCAAGCAGGATTCTGGCCTTACAAAGTATGGGTAGATGTGGGTTCTCCAATGTAACAGCCCCCTAGAGATTCATAGAAGCGTTGGGTGTTCATTTATGCTCTGCTACCACACCCATAAGACGTGTAAGTGTTTCATGCTACACAGAAGAGAATCCAGATACTGATATTGAGTCAAATGCCTTCCTGAAGTTCTCATGGAGTACTTGACATGTGCTGGAGTTAGGAGCTAGGCAGGATTCCTTTTATAATTGCAGATTCAGAAATAGCCTCATCTTTTTCTCTATTGCTGTGGTGCATTTATTCTTTCCCAGGCACATTAGATTTTGCATGGAGGACAAAAGAATTGTGAAAGGGCTTTTCGCTGTCTCCACCCACAAATGACTCAGTTAACTTTTCAGAATTAGTCCCTGGTCCTGCCTAACTTCAAGGCTGCTGGGAAATACCTTGTTTCTTGTGTCCTGGGAGGAAGACTATGAAATGTGATCTGATATACATTTTCTCTACCACAGTATCCAAAAGTTTAGGTGATATGATTTCTATTTGACAGGGGCATTCTGGAAGAAGAGAAACATTTTCCAAAACTCAAGGGCTTGCTTTTCTTGCTTAGTGCCAATTAGGTTTGAGTCAATTTATTGTTTGTTTTGCTGAACCACGTGGAGGTGTCACAACAGTGTATTTCAGCCCAGAAATGGGCTTTTGGGGGAAAGGAAAGTTAATAGTTTGAGAAGCATCACATTCTGGGCTCCTCACACAGTGGGTCCTTGTGTTGGCCACTGTCCCAAAGAATCATCCCCTGAAATGTTCCTAGAGACAGATTGACTCTCCCTATAGCTTTTTCTAGGGGGAAAATGTTAATAAAAAGATCAGAAAGTGTTTTCTTTGTTTTCCCCTTCCTGTTTGCACCACTTCTTTTCCTTTTAGCTCATCACTGACTGCTCAAATGCAGAATACCCCTCGAAGCTTCAGTCACCCAGGACCAACCACCCAGGCCAATGCTCTCTAGCAATAATACCATCAGACTTCTCATCTTCTCCCTTTCCCACATCAAACATTAGAGCTTTTTACCTATTCTGCAAGCTGCTTACTGGAAAGACCAGCAAATTTGATGTGTTAATTTTAGTTGCTGTTAATGGCTCAATGTTTTATCCCCTTGCAGATGCATGTGCATTAAAAAACTGGAATCTTAGGGAAGTAATGCCTCTTATCCAAGGTCTCCAATGGTGGGTGATCAGGAATCATGTCATGGTAGGTTCACAGAAGAACAGTCAGAGTCTTTCTATGATGCCTCTCAAAATTATTCATTTTTAAAGTTTTGGCTTATTATTTTGTCTGAATATGTTCAGTATCATTCATTTATTTATTCCAATATTTATCATTTATTCATACAATATTTATGTTTTACATACCATCTATGGGGCACTGTATTAGTATCTGGGAGTGGAATAAAACTTGACTACTCTTTTCAAGGAAGTTCTGGTTAGAAATGAGAGGCTGAAATATACAGATACTGCCATTAAATGCTTTCTTTTTTTAAAAGCTTTGTTGAGGTATAATTTACATATAATAAAATGTAACCATTGAAAATATATAATAGTTTGATGAATTTTGACAAACTTACACATTCGTGTAACTACACTACAGTCATAGAATATTTCCATCACCTCAAAAACTGTCGTGTTTACCCCCACCCAGTGCTGATTCCATGCCCCCAGCAACTACTGATCTTTCTGTGTTTGTAGATTAATTTTGCCTGTTCAAGTATTTCATGTAAATTAATCATACAGTGGGTACTCTTTAGCATCTTACTGTTTTGCTCAGAATAATGTTTTTGAGATTCATTTATGTTGTTGCAGGTCTCAGTAATTTATTCCATTTTATTGCTGAGTAGTGTTTTCACTGTAAGGAATGACACAGTTTGTTTATCAACTTATCTCTTGATGGGAACTTGAGTTGTTTCCAGTTTTAGACTCTAATGAATAAAGCTACTGTGCATACCAGACTTTATGTAGATGTATGTTTTAATTTCTCTTAGGTGTAAAACTGCTGCATCATGGTGAATGTATATTTAAAAGAAACTGACAAAATGACTTCCAAAGTGATTGGACTTACCATTTTATATTCCCACCAGTAATATAAGAGAGTTTCAGTCACTGAATATTTTGCCAACACTTGAAATAGTCAATCCTTTTCATTTTAAGCATTTTAGTCAGTATGTAGTGGTACTTAATTATGATTTTAATTTGCCTTTCCCTAATGACTAGTGATGTTGAACATCTTATCATCTCTTTATTAGTCTTTCATATATCTTCTCTGATAAGTGACTTTAGATCTTTTGCCATTTTTGTAGGGTTCTTTTCTTACTTAATATTGAGTTGTAGAAGTTCCTATACACTTAAACTATTGGTCCCAAATTCTTTGTCATATCATGCAATACAAATAATACAAATAAATTCTCCCAGTGTGTGCCTTGCTTTTTCATTTTATTAATAATGTCTTTCAAAGGTCAGAAGTTTTTAACTTTTATAAGTCAGTTGATAAAATTTTTTTATGGTTCATGTTTTTGGTGCCTATTCTAAGAAACCTTTGCCTGCCCCCAAGTCAGGAAGTTTTATGTTTTCTTCCATAAGTTTTATAGTTTTAGCATTTACATTTAGATCAATTTCAAATTAAATTTTTAGTATGGGATGAGGCAAGGAAAAGTTATTTTTGTAAAATGGATACCTAGTTTCAGCAAAATTTGTTGAAAGAAATAATTCCCCTTTGATTATCTTGACACCATTGTCAAAAATCAGTTGATTGAAAAGAGACCACAGTGTTCATTGCAGCACTATTTACAATCACCAGGACATGGAAGCAACATAAGTGTCCATCGACAGATGAATGGATAAAGAAGATGTGGCACATATATACAGTTGAATATTACTCAGCCATAAAAAGAAATGAAATTGAGTTATTTGTAGTGAGATGGATGAACCTAGAGTCTGTCATACAGAGTGAAGTAAGTCAGAAAGAGAAAAACAAATACCGTATGCTAACACATATATATGGAATCTAAAAAAAAAAAAAAAAAAAAAAAATTGGTTCTGAAGAACCTAGGGGCAGGGCAGGAATAAAGACACAGACGTAGAGAATGGACTTGAGGACATGGGGAGGGGGACAGGTAAGCTAGGACGCAGTGAGAGAGTGGCATGGACATATATACACTACCAAATGTAAAATAGATAGCTAGTGGGAAGCAGCCGCATAGCACAAGGAGATCAGCTCAGTGCTTTGTGACCACCTAGAGGGGTGGATAGGGAGGGTGTGAGGGAGACGCAAGAGGGAGGAGGTATGGGGACATATGTATATGTATAACTGATTCACTTTGTTATGCAGCAGAAACTAACACACCATTGTAAAGCAATTATACTCCAATAAAGATGTTAGTGGGCTTCCCTGGTGGCGCAGTGGTTGAGAGTCTGCCTGCCGATGCAGGGGACACGGTTCGTGCCCCGGTCCGGGAAGATCCCACATGCCGCGAAGCGGCTGGGCCCGTGAGCCACGGCCGCTGAGCCTGCGCGTCCGGAGCCTGTGCTCCGCAACGGGAGAAGCCACAACAGTGAGAGGCCCGCGTACCGCAAAAAACAAACAAACGAACAAACAAACAAAAAACATGTTAAAAAATAAATAAAATAACCTGGTAGTAAATAGCATTGACAAGAACAATGAGCCTGCTTATGATGAGGCTGTTAATGAAGGTGTTGCTGTTAACACCCCCTCCCCCACCACTGTGCTTCTGATGTTTGAGAATATCTGCCCAAATCAGAAGAGGCAAAGTGCAGTACTGGGCTCTTCCTCACCCTGTTAGCAAGGCTTGCTGTTTCCCCTACAGCACTAGGCCAAACTTTTAGAATCATTCTAAGAGTTTGGTGATGAGCAGCACGTTTCATCATGCAGTGAGATGTCCTGTGTTGGCCTATGTTGCCTTTGGTTTGTTCACACAGATGTGTCTAGTTGCTAGGAGCCATGTGAAGACTGGACAAACATTTGTGGTTGTGCACTTCTCAGACAGCTCATTTCATCTCAATCATCTGCTTGAACATCCTGTAGACAGCAGGAGCCAGCAGCAAACTCAGGTACCACTTATGATCCAATTCTCTTATGTTACACGTGAGGAAGCTTAGATATACCCAAGGTCTAGCGCCCAGGTGGTGGGAGAGCGTGAAGGAGAATCTAGCCCCCCCAACCAAAAAAAAAAATCAGTTAATTGTATATGTGTGTGTTTATTTCTGGACTTTCCATTTTTCTCCATTGATCTATATTATAATTGTATATCTATACCACCATTAACACATTGTCTTCATTACTATGGTTTTCTATTGTCTTGAAATTTAGTAGTGTTGCTCCTAATTTTGTTTTTCTTTTCCTAAATATTTTGGCTAGTCTAGGATTTTTACATGTCCATATAATTATTAGAAGAAAGTTGTCAGTTTCTAGAAATAAGGCTTTTGGGAATTTGATTTGAATTCCATTAATCTTTAATGGATTAATCTGGGGGATAATTTTTACTTTAACAATATTAATACTTCTAATTTATGAACATTATATATTTCTTCATTTATTTAGGTCATGTTTAATTTTTCTCAGCAATTTTGTGTACATATTTAAATTTATCACCAAATACTCCATATTTATAATAATGCCATCTCTTTCATTCCTGATATAGTTATATTTTGTGTTCTCTCTTTTCTTGATCAGTCTTTATAGAGGATTATCAATCTTATTGACCTTTTTAAAAGACAAGCTTTTAGTTTAGTTCAGTTTAGCTCTGGGTCATAATCTGAAGCGAGACTTTTAATTATGGACAAAGCATCTTGTATTGGTTCCCCATATCTGCATTTCCCCTGGGGCAAAACAAGGAAGGCAGTTGTCATTTTTGCACACAATGCACAAGAGAAGAACTCTGTTTTGGAGCTTATATAGGGCAGATGACATCCGTTCTTCCCCCCTTCCCAGGAGAACAAGAAAGAGAGGGAGCGGGAGGGAGGGAGAGAGAGAGGGAGACTTTAACTCTGTAAAGGAATTTTCTTTGAGGGTGGGGGGAGTAAAGGCTCTAAACTTTTATTGTTCTTTGGAATGTAAACAGACGTCTCTAAGGGAGATATCTCTACATCTTTTGGGAAGTCTTTTTTTTTTTTTTATCTTTATTGGAGTATAATTGCTTTACAATGGTGTGTTAGTTTCTGCTTTATGACAAAGTGAATCAGTTATACACATACATAAGTTCCCATATCTCTTCCCTCTTGCATCTCCCTCCCTCCCACCCTCCCTATCCCACCCCTCCAGGCGGTCACAAAGCACCGAGCAGATCTCCCTGTGCTATGTGGCTGCTTCCCACTAGCTATCTACCTTATGTTTGGTAGTGTATATATGTCCATGCCTCTCTCTCGCTTTGTCACAGCTTACCCTTCCCCCTCCCCATATCCTCAAGTCCATTCTCTAGTAGGTCTGTGTCTTTATTTCTGTCTTACCCCTAGGTTCTTCATGACATTTTTTTTTTCTTAAATTCCATATGTATGTGTTAGCGTACGGTATTTGCACTGCTGGTGGGAATGTGAATTGGTACAGCCACTATGGAGAACAGTATGGAGGTTCCTTAAAAAACTACAAATAGAACTACCATATGACCCAGCAATCCCACTACTGGGCATATACCCTGAGAAAACCATAATTCAAAAAGAGTCATGTACCAAAATGTTCATTGCAGCTCTATTTACAATAGCCCGGAGATGGAAACAACCTAAGTGTCCATCATCGGATGAATGGATAAAGAAGAGGTGGCACATATATACGATAGAATATTACTCAGCCATAAAAAGAAACGAAATTGAGCTATTTGTAATGAGGTGAATAGACCTAGAGTCTGTCATACAGAGTGAAGTAAGTCAGCAAGAGATAGGAAGTCTCTTTCTTTAAGGGTTGCTATTCAATCATCTTTTAACCCTGGTGTTAGTTCTCTTTGCTCAGAAAGTCCTCAGTGTACATACATTTGAAAATAGTCGTAGAGCATCATTTCCTAACACCTTCCCTCTACTTACTTTGTTTTGATTTATTTTTCTTTTTCTAGTTTAAGGCAGAAGCTTAGATAATTATTTTTAAAACTTTTTCTTTTTTTAAACATGTGAAGCTATAAATATTGTAAATGTTGTTGTCTTTTAATTATTATTCAGTTCAAAGTATGTTCTAATATCTCTTGAGATTTGACACATGGGTTATTTAAAATTGTGTTGTTTAATTTTCAAATATTCAAGAATTTCCCAAATATCCTATTGTTATTCCTTTCTGGTTTAGTTCAGTTGTGGTCAAGAATATACTCTGTATAATTTCAGTAGTTACAAATTTATTGAAACTTGGCTTAGAGCCCAACATATGGTTTTGTATAGTTAAAGTTCAATGTACACTTAAAAGTAATGTGTATTCTTTAGTAGTTAGGTGGAATATTCTATAAATGTCATTTAGGTCAAACTGATAATGTAGTTCAGATCTTCTATATATTTACCAATTTTCTGTCTGCTAGTTCTACGAATTACTGAGAGGGGAGTATTGAAATCTTTAACAATAATTGGGTTTTGTCTATTTCTTCTTGCAGTTTTTTTTTTTTTTTTTTTTAGCTTTTCTTTATATATTTTTGAAGCTTTCTTTTTAAGTACATACAGATTTGGGATATTTAAGTCTTCTGTATGTATTGACTCTTTTCATCATTCTGAACTCTCTGTATCCCTGAAAATAGTCTCTTTCATCAAGTTTATTCTGTAGACTTCATAAAAAGAAATCTATTTAGAGATTTTAAAAATATTATTCACAGATGTTAGTATAGACATTCCAATTTTCTTCTGACTGATGTTAGCATAGTATATCTTTTTCTATGCTTTTACTTTTAACATGTATGTATCTCTATATTTCAAGTAGCTTTTTTGTAGACAGAATATAATTGGGTCTTGCTATATTATCCAAAAGGACAATCTCTGCCTTTTAATTGGAGTGTTTCACTCACTCATATTTAATGCAGTTATGCTACTCTTGAGTTGAAATCTATCCTTTTGCTATTTATTTTTTCCATTTTTTTTGTTCCTTTTGACCTTTTTTCCTTCTCCCATCCAAGTACTAACCAGCCCTGACCCTGCTTAGCTTCCAAGATCAGAAGAGGTCAGGCAAGTTCAGGGTGGTATGGCTATAGATGTTTTTTTCCTTCTTTTTTAAAATTAATTGAGTATTTTTTTGTAGGTTTTTTTTTAAGTATTCCATTTTATTTCCATTATTTTGGCTTATTGGCTATATCTCTGTGCTTTATATTTTTAATAGATTCTCTAGAATTTTCGATATGCATTTTTAATCTATCACAATCTAGCTCAGTAGTTGATAACTTGGTTTCAGTAAAGGACCAAATAGTAAATATTTTAGCTTCATGGGCCACATAAGTCCTCTGTCATGAATTCTCTTTTTTTTACCCTTTAAAAATATAAAAAAGAAATGTTTAACTTGTGGGCCTTACAAAAACAGGATACAGGCCAGATTTGACCTATGGATCATTGTTTACTAACCTTTGCTCTAGCTTTAAATATTACACCACTTCACACATAACGTAAGGAACTTACAGCAATATAGTGCTATTTACTCCTTTCATCCTTGATGCTATTTTTTTCATATTTTTCCTCCTGCATATAAGCCCTACTCTTTGTTGTTATAAATTTAAATAGTCAATTGTCTTTTAAAGGAAATTTAAAAGCAAAAAAAGGATCTTTTATATTTATGCCTATATTTATTATTTCAGGTACTTTTTTCCAAGTATACATCTGGTATACTTTCATCTTGAAGAATTTTTTTTTAACATTTGACATTTAATATTTTTAACATTTCTTCTTGTGTTACTCTGCTGGGTTTGAATTCTCCAGGCTTTGCTTGTCTGAAAAAGTATTTATTAACCTTCAATTTTGAAACAAATATTCACTTAATATAGAATTATTTGTTGACTTTTCTTTCTTTTAGCAGTTTAAATATGTCAGTTTATTGATTTTGTCTTGTATTTTTCATGATGAGAAGTATGTAGTCATTTTTATGTTTATTTTTTCTATATATAAAATGTCATTTTTTAATTCTTGCTTTAAAAAAATTTTTTTAAATCATTGGTTGTAAACAATTTAATTATAATGGTTCCTGGTGTGGCTTTCTTTGACTCTGTTCTACTAATTTATCAAATCTGAAATATTTTAGTTGTTATTTCTCCCTGTGTTTTTTTTTTTTTCTGCCCTTTTAAAATTCTCCTCTCTGTCTTTGACCTCAAGTAGGACACATATATTAAATCACTTATTATTGTCCCACAGGTAACGTGGGACCCAAAATATTTTTTCAGTCTTTTTACTCTTCATACTTTGGTTTGAATATATTTTACTGTTATGTCAAGTTCATTGATGTTTTTTTTCTGATGGGTTTAATATGTTGTTAAGCCTATTCAGTGATTTTTTTTTCATTTCAAATGTATTTTTCAGCTCTAGAA
Organism: Globicephala melas; assembly: GCF_963455315.2. Classification (NCBI taxonomy): domain Eukaryota; kingdom Metazoa; phylum Chordata; class Mammalia; order Artiodactyla; family Delphinidae; genus Globicephala; species Globicephala melas. The sequence continues at coordinate 74,013,004 of NC_083320.1, read as the reverse complement.
ATGCCATTTGCTCTTTTAAAACATTTTCTGTTTCTTTATTCATTAAGTTTATGCATTCCTTTAAATCATTGGGCATATTTGTGAAAGCTGATTTAAAGTTTTGTCTCCTTATTCCACCTTCTCTGTTATTTCTTGCTCTGTTTTATTAATTGCCTTTTCTCTTGGTTATTCTTCAAATTTTGTTACTCTTCACGTAGTGACATTTGTATTATATATAGCAATATAGTTATATCTTATTGGATGCTAGATATTATGAATCATACATTGCTGATTATTTTGGATTTTATTTAAAGTGCACTAAAGTTTTTTGGCACAGAGTCAAGTTACTTGCAAGTCATCATTCTTCCTGCAAGGTCTTTTCTGTTTTGTTTTATTTTAGGCTTTCTTAGGGCAGATCTAAAATAGCGTTTACGCTAGGGTTTGTTTAACCTTTCTTCCAATGTGTGGTCCTTATAATATCTCTATTGAATGCCTCAGGTGTTCAACAAGATCTGTCTACTACAGCTGGTAAAAAAATGTATGTCTACCAGCCCCTGTGAGCTTTGGAAATTGTTCGGCTTACAGCTCCCTGATAGCCAATCTTTGCCAGGCCTTATAGAGTTTCACCTGGAGCATATGCAGATTAGTGTTAACCTAGGATTCAGCCTAAGAATCTTGGGAGTCCATGGATAAATTTCTGGAAGTGTTTATCTGAGTAGTCCCCTCTTCTCCGGTACTTGCCCTGCAAATTCTAGCTTCCTTGTTCTCCTTGGGCTCTAAAGTCTGTCCCTTTAACTCTATGAACCTGAGTGCTCTTCTACCCTGGCAGAAAGCCAAGTTGATCATAGGCTTCATCTCATTTGTTTCTCTATTAGGACCATATTCCCGTGCTTCCTGTCATCCAGTGATTGAAAACAGTTGTTTTATATATTTAGTCTAGTTTTCTAATTGTGTTGCTGTTTTTGATGGAAAACAAGTCCATACCATTTACTCTTTCATGGGTGGAAGTATAACTCCTTTCCCTGAGTATTGAAGAATCTTATTTATACAGCAGTGTGTTTCATGAAGAGAAGTGCAAAAATTCAAAGGCAACTCAGCAAAAAATAAAAAATTTGAAGAAATTGAATCAGCAGGAAACAATCATCCCATTATGATAAATCCAGGCTCAGTGGCTCTGCAGGTCAGGTGAGGGCATCTCTGGGGAGTGAGTTCTGTGAGTATCTCCCATTAATTGTTTTTAAAGGGGTATTGGACAGTGGTGGTGTCAAGGAAGAGTAACTATTTCTATTTGGGGAGGGATTAGAGAGAGCATTATAGAGAGAGAAAAAGATGTTTGAGCAGAGTTTTGAAGGATAAAAAATATGAAGAGTTAAGTGAGGTAGTTTTCTGAGCAGAAGTACTGTGTGGAAAGACATACAGATATAAAATGGAATGGCTTGAGTCTGTGAGTTTGGGGAGTAGGATATGTAGGTGTAAGCAAGGAGAGACTTGATTTCATGATATAGTGATATGTTTAGACTTTATCCAGTAGTTGGAACAAGGGCTTTAAGGGGAAGAACTTATGTGTTTAGATAGGTGGAACACAGAACTTTTTGTTGGCAGTGTGGGAAAGTCATTGGTGTTGGCAGGAGTAGGGCAGTTCTTTTGCAGTTATTCTCAAATTGCAGATAGCAACCCATCAGTGAGGTTGTAAAATCAATTTTGCCTCTAAAAATGGAATAGAATAGAAAACATTAATGAGCATTACATGTTAAGAGGAATGATTTTTTTTGGAAACTTATTTTACCTATATATTCATTTTTATTTATGTGTATATATAATGAGTCATAATGTAAATATATTTTTTCATGGTGATAGGAAAGAAAGCTTGAAAGCCACTGCTTCAGGAGACTGTAAAAATTGTCTAGGTAAAAGATTATGAGCATTTAGCCAAGGCATTAACAAATGGAAAGAGAGAGGAATAATAATGAAAATGTAGAACCCTCAGAATTTAGAGTTTAGGAAGATATGTGGCCTGAGGGTAACAGAAGAGTACAAGATGACATCTTTGTGTCTAACTTACAACACTGACTGTTTGATGAAACTTTGTCTAAGAGGAGGTAAAAGTTTTGGGAGAAGCAGCATCACTTGAGACAAAGAAAAACCAGAAAGACACAAAGGATGCTTAGAAAAAGATATAAAACATGTCTAAATTCTTATTCAACATTAAAAAGTCAATGCTATAGCTACTCTCATCTATTCTGCCCTCGGAGATAAGAAATTACAAAAAAATTTACAAAAGTGTAAAAGCAGAGTAATCCAAGAGCAGATATACCAAGTAGAACAAAAACCTAAATGAAATCAGACATTTTCTTCTCAATGTATTATTTCATTTTTTTTTTTATCTTAAAGAGAAAAAGATTTGATGATGAAGTAAAGTCCACCGGAAGATTTTGACAAAATATAGAAACACAGGAAGATAAACAGAAGAACTGTACATATATGTGATACATGAGAGCTTAAGCCCTTGATGACATTTATCTTCACTTGTGAGAGGAGATTTAATAAAGTAATTTATTAGGTCCCTTCTCACTCATGAAAAGAAATGTCATAAAAAATCTGTTCCTTCATATATTGTCTATATATTGAATATTAATCCCTATATTCCTAGCTCAGTATGGTATGCTAAATTTTAAGTGGTCCTGCTTTAGAGCAAAACAAATGTAGATGCCAAAAAAATTTTAAATTTTGGGGACAGAAGAACTTCAAGACTGGTAGATGCTTTTGCATCCCTCAATTTTAAGTGCTTATTTATTTTCTAAAAGAACCAATCTTAGAAAATAAGCCAAATATCATTCCAGCTGGTTAAATTATGATACTAAGTATAATGTCTCTTCAGATAATGAGACAACATTTTACATGGACCAAGTCTACTTCCCAACCACATTTCTCTCGGAGAAAAAGTGATAAGAGTGTTGGTGATGGGGTGCAAATTTCCCTACTGTTAGAAAAGCAACTCAATTCACAGAGTCTACTGTGTATAAGACAGCAATTTTATTTTATCATTGAATAGAAAATGCCAGCTATTTAAAAGATAGGTATTTTTAAAATATATAAAGTTTAGATCAAAGATTCACAAAAAGCTAGGAAAATAGAAAATCAATAAGTTAATTCTAGCTGAATTTATCATTTTGTAATGACACAAGATCAAATCCAAACATTCAAGTTTTGTGACATTTTAGTTAGATGTTTTAGTTGCTCCTAAAACATTGACTGTTTTTCACCTTTGCCTTTCAGGCTTATCTGCACTTAGGAAGGGAACTGTCTTGTCCAATAAATTTTCGGGTACATCTTCAGTTGCTTGAGACATGAGCAAAATGATGTAATGCAAAGCAAATTTGAAATGACTTCAGAAATTGACACAAATTCCTACAATTGACACAAAGTGACAGGTCTTTTCAAAGGAAAACACTCCTGGCATTGGATTGGGTTATCATCCTCAAAGCAGCTTCAGTTCCAGCAGCATAGGTAGATGGAAAGAAATTTTGGGGAAATGGACAAAAGAACATATATACTTTGATAAATGGTCATAGTAATAGGTCCATATAGATCACAAATATTTATTAGTTAAAAACTCTAATTCAGAAACTTCATTTTTATTTAGAAAGTCCAAAATGCCTCTCATATGGAAATACGGATTCCCAAAGTCTAACTCAGTCTAGCTTGACAAGCAGGAAGCATTGTAAGAATATGATGATGATCCTTGGGGTTGTGGACTTTTGAGCTTCTACAATTCAGAAACACTCATTTTAGGTAGGGGTGACACTGCAATTAGCAGAAACAATACTGTTAGCCTTCTTTTCTTGAATGTGTTCTGGCTTCTCTATCTATATAGTATAAGCAAAGGCTGTGTCTGATAGCTTAGGGAGTCCAATGTACTATCTTATATGTAGCAGGGGCTTAAAGTAAAAGTATTTTAAATTTCATGCTCACCTTTAATTATAAACTTTATTAAGAAAAATCTAAAAATGCAAATGTATATAAAGCAATAATCAGAGACTCCCCTCTTTCATTCATGTTTTTACAGGAGTCACTATTAGCAGTTCACTTGTTAGAAATGCATTGCCTTTGGCTTTTAAGAATCTAGTTGCAACTCAGGAAAAAAACCAACCATGTCTGTTTTTTCCTTAATTTTCTTAATGTCAGCATAGAATGAATGTGTACTTAATATATCTAATCTAAGTAAACTGTCTTCTCTTTTCATCTGCATTGCCAAGATCTTGAGATAGAAAAGAATGCATGGGTAAAAGGTGCAAAACAGAGTTATGTCAAAAGGGGAATAAAGTTGCTTATTTCTGTTTAACTATATATGATGAGGTTGGTTCTGGGATAATAGAGGTGAACTAGCAGCAACTGTTTTTCTTCTCCCAGCTTCCCAAGAAATGCTCACAGATTCCTTTGCTATTAAGAGCAGAATACTCCAGCAGCATTAGAAATTAGGGATTTTCATCAATTCTGCAAAATCTTATAAGAAATTTCTGCTTAACAATATTAGACTATATGCAGATTTCTACCAACCATTAACAATCCTATATCAGTGATATCAGATCTTCATGGACCAGAGACCAAAGACACTATGTTGACTAGGGGCATTTCCTTTCCTGCCATCCCTATCATGGCCACTCTTCTATAGTCATACAGGTATATAAGATGTCCCAATAGTGTAATCTTCCTGGATATAGATGAGTGCAGGTAAGATATTGTATCCTGATGAAGCCTATAGAAGGAAGATGTATGAAAAAGTAGTGAAAGTCGTGTACTCTGAGGGATGTGTACAATGAAATATATTTGACATGAGACTTCAGAAATTTTCTTTAACATGAATAGAAAAGTGCATTTTCCTTATGATACAGAGAAAGATTAAAAGTTTACAATCAATATGAAAGCAAAGTATAACATTTGTTTTTATTTACAATACATTTTTGTTAAGGAAGAGATAAAAAATAATATTGACAGGATGAGATAAAAAGGAACTAAATTAGATGTTAGCAGAGATAAAATTCAACCTAGAAACATGGAAAGGTTGTAAAGAAACCTAGAATGCAGTAGCACAGTTAGAATCTGCTTTCGAAGCAGTTAAGAAAAAAATCCATATTATAGAAGTAGAAAGTTTATGTTGGGGACAAACATGAAAACACCTCCTAGAAAACACAGGGTCTTTGTATTAAAAATTAAAACTGTGTGAGATGATAACTGTAAAAAATATTTTTAAAAGGTCAAATATACAGATAGTTGGTAACCTTGTTTAAGAGGTGAAAATAAATGAAATAGAATCAATATACATACACAGCAATACTAGAGGAGAAAACTCTCCTCAAGTGAAGAAAGACTTGAATTGGGATATTAACAGGAATCTTCAGGAAAAGTGTCTCCAAGAAGAGGGTAATGTTTAGACCATTCCTGGTGAATTTGTTTCATAATCAAACACAATAAACATTTTATAAGCATTTAGACAGAAAAGAGATTATATTAAAAGGCACAAAACCATCTTAATCTCAGATTTCCCTGGAATAGCAATCAACAGATGTCAAGGGAACAATATCAACTGATTCTTGAGAGGGAAAAATAGTGTCACAAAACCTCATGTGCACAGACCATAGCAAAAGAGCCTCAGTTCTTCCAGAATCCAGAATTTCTACCCTTCATGTGCTATCCAAAATTATATATACAATTTTACTTCCCATGTACTTTACCTAGAAAAAATAGTCAGGAGTGTACCTCTTATGCTCCTTTCCTAAAAAAATTAGTCAGACATATATCAACCGACCAGTGGTTAAATCAAATGGGAGATCTCACGAATGGCAAATTATGGTATAATTTAACTATAGATTACAGAATTATACTTAAACAATCACGGCAAATATGCTTAAAAATCAATGCATATTTAAAACAGTTCTTGAAAAAAAGAACTGTGGTATAAAATAATTATTTATTAATCATGTTCTGGGTCCAAAATCTTAGATATTGGCAACAAAATAAAAACATTTTTAGAGCAATGAGAAAGAGAATTTAAATTATGTTTGTTCTTCATTTTGCAAGTGGAGGAATCAATAAACAACAATTTTATTTTTGATAGTAAACATATATGTATGTATACACATATACATACAGATATATATAAACACAAGCATGTTAAAAACTACAAAGATGCTCTCCAAATTATTCACGTATGTTATCTTCTAAGTCTCCAAAGAAAAGAGGCAAATAAAGCATAATCTATTTACCAATAGATAGAAATTAAGGAAAACAGCAAGGGAACATTTTCTAAAAAAGCAAATTGGCAAATGAGAAGATTAAGAATATAGGATATGACACTGTAAATAAGTCAGTTATACATCCTATTTAGAAACAAAGACTGATGTTTAAGGGGAACACGCAAAAGAAAATGACATATGTAGATTGAAAAGTTGAAAAATAGAGGGCAAAGATGTGTCAGGAAAATGAAATAAAAATGTAAAGACAATAAAAGAAATAGTACAGCAAATACATATTTTTAGTTAAAAACAATAAATGAGACAAGGAGATTAATCTTATTTTGTCAAAAGGTATTCTGAGAAAAAAGATATAGTGACAAAATTTGTGTGTGCATGTAATAACACAGCAATATAATACACGTAGAAGGATTATATTGGGACATATTTAACCAAGGTTTTTTTTCTTTCTGTGCTTTGTAAAACCCATAACCCTTCCTTGGCTGTTCATTTGGTTGTATTTATAAGAGACAGTTGTATTAGAAGACAAGGTATCATGTAGAGCAATTGTATTAGAAACAGGTATCAAATTAGCAGAAATAAGAAGATTTAAATTAGTAAATTTAGGGAAGAGTGTATGTATATATTGGAGGAAGCTTCGGAAGATACAAAACAGGGAGAATAAGTTAGTAGAATAGCAGATTTTATTTTGCGTTTAATCACAGCAGTTTAAATCACATCCAAAGTTTGATCATGTAGAATGTTAGGTCATGTTGAGATTTCACATCTCTAAAAATTTCTCTAAAATTTTCTAGTTTTCCCAAAAGCTTGAGAGAAATTGTTTAGATCAGCAGGCTTGAAAAGGTTTTGCAAGTTACATGTCAAGAGACATATAACTATCAAGCCAGAGATGGACATTAACAGAAGAGCCAGTGTTGACAGGAAGCACAAGCCAGGCCCAGTTGGAGGCTGCAGAGAGTGTGGCCAGATGCCCTGCCACTAGAACAGGAATAATATGTGAGTTCCTGGGAGCTCAGATCTCCCAGGAAGGAGAGGAGAAGGAAAAATATGGGTAGTGGAGAAAGAAATAATTTTCCTGAGTGCATATTCCAGAGACCCTAAGTCTGACCTGGAGGAGGACACATTCCCTTAAATTGGCAAGTTTTCAACATCAGGGGAAATGCAGACTTGAGAAAGAAATGAATTTCAGTGGGCAAGAATAAAGTTACATTTCTTATACTCCTGAGTTGTAGATGTGAAAAAGTCACTACACATATAAAACAGGCACATTAAAAATCAAATGAAAAACTGGGAGATTTCAAAATAAATAAGGATATGGGAAATTGGAATGATAATGATGTTGATTAAATTTGTATACTATACAAAATTCTTTTAAAGTGTTCATGAAACACTTAACATATCTTCAGTAAATCTCCCAAATATAAACAGGACTGTCTGCATTATCTGAGCAGTGTTTAACAACGGATACAATAAGTAATCCCCCATGATGATTATAAAGTGCGTAAGTTCAAAATAGTTCTTGGGTCAAGTAGAAAGAGTGTCCACAGGGGTGGGCAGATTTTCCCATCAGATTTCAAAATGCATTACAAAGCAACAATAACTAACGCAGCGTGATGTTGGTTCAAAAATATACAGATTATCTGGAAGAGAATGCAGAGTTCAGAAACTGGTTCAAGAATATGTGTGCAACATTTTATATATGATAAAGTGGTGTTTTGGTATAGTGAAGGGAGGGGAATGATTGTTGAATGAATATTCTTGCTGTAATTATTTGGATATTTGGAGAATTTAGATCGCTACCTACCTCTAAATTTCAAATACAGTAACATATTAGGAGACATATAAATGACTATTTTAATAATATGGGGATAGGGAGACCATTTTAATTATGATATCACAGAAAAAAGGAACAGTTGAAATTAATACTTTTTCTGCTTATATTTAATTATATTTATTTTCTTATTGCATTATCTAAAACTTCTGGAGCAATGTAGAACATTGAATTGATAATGGAAAATCTTCTCTCTCTAACACATAGTAGTTCTTTGAGTCTTAACAGCAGGCATGATATTCTCTGCAGTATTAGATAGTCATTATTATTCTAAAGAGAAACTCTTTCACTTAGATTTCAGAATATTTACTTGTTTTAAAATCAGGTGTCTTTTTGACTTTTATAAAATGCTTTTTCATAGTATCTAAGATGATAATAGGATAAATTATATTAGCAGATCTATTTTTATTGATCTATCTTTGCATTTATAGAATAAAAATTTATTTTGTCATGGCTTATTATTCTTTAATACACTTCTGAATTCAATTTACCATTATTTTGCTGGGATGTTTATGTCTATGTCATTATGAGACTTTGATTTGTAGTGTTCAGTTGTGTTTGTGGGTGGGTACAGGCTATCTCGATCAGGTTTTGCTATTAGAGTTGAGCTACTTTCATGAAATATGATTTTACTTCTCTTCCTCCCTTCCTATCTCCCAGAAAAGACAGACTTCAGTGATATAAAATATCTAATTCTAAAAACACCTTCTCCACACTTGTCTTACACATGAGGAAACCGAGAGACACACAAATTAAGTAGCATGACTTGCATGTTGAACTAGCACAACTGGGTGAATATAATCAAATTCACTTTATTTTTCTTTCCCCGTCTCCATTCAAAATATGCACTATAGGACAAATTTTCTCCTGCTGCTGCATGAAAATTCTGGGGATGCCATGACTTTGTAGTCATTTTTAGGTAATGATAGGATATATACTTCCTCTAACTCACAAAACAGTCTCAGTTTGATATTAGAACACCCAGTTCCAAACTTGACTAAGGATGAAATCTTTCCCATTCTCTCAGTTGGGGAGGATTTCAGATAGGCAAAGACACCTGGTAAGTGGGTACAGCCAGTATCTTCTCTCATTTTCTGTCCCTCCTCCCTCAGCTTGCAAAGTGGTTTCTGGGTCTTCTGAAGACAGTATGCAGAGAGGAAGCCAATGAAATAAAGCACAGAAAGTACACTAGTTATGTACTAGTTATGTAAGATTGCTGCACATTCTCTGAGTGTTGATGCTATTTGAAGATGACTTTCTTGTCTGGGAATTTCTGTAGATTCCTCAGAGGTCCCCTTTGCTAGGCCTTCCAAACAGCAGCCATTTCTCTAGAACCTGGTCTTCCCATGAGCCTCTTCATACTGAGTTCCAAACGGCACTCCTGGCAGAATTTGAAGTGACTCCAATCAGTTCTTAGTCATTTTTGGCCCAATGAATGAGAAACCCTCACACATTTTTGTGCTTGTTATGGGTAGGGGAGTATTTCTACCCCATCCGGCCTCCATTTTCTCTCTCACCTGCCACCTCAGGCCTTTAGATTCCTCGTGATGTGTCAGACACCAGTCTACTGTGTGGCAAGCTGCTGAAGTTCCCATTAAGGTCTATGAACAGTCCTATTGAAGCCCTTTTTTCTCGATTAAAAATGAGAGGCAAAAATTCCGGTCCATTTTCAATGGAATCCATAGCTTGGCAGCAACTCTCACCAAAGAAACACCATCTGGAAATCCACTGTCAACGCTTTCATATTTTCCAAGTGAGTGAGGAATTTTAAGAGACCTGAAATATTGATAGTTTTTCATAGGGTCAAGCACTTTCTCTGAAATTTCATGCTTACCATGTCCTGGCACCTCAGATTTAATTTCATATATAAAGAACTGTCTCAGATGTAGCTCAGGTCATCTGGAATGTTAGGAAAGACCTGCACCTGGGTCCTTTGATTCCCAGATGGGGAGTCCCCCCCACTTCACGTTGCCACTTCTTTGTTTAAATTATCATCAGCTATTGTTATATGAATTCAATTCCTTATATCCTTCACTTTAGAACAGGGATCAGAAACAATTGGCGTTTCCATATTTACACTCGTATTCAAGTTAAAGTTAAGCTAAAAAAGGTAAACTTTTGGTAAAATCATCCTGAACTCCAATTGTTACTGTTGGAGTAACTTCGCTCCAAAAAGTAACTATGATTTGATCTTTAGATATAATACACATATCTTTTAGAAATAAGAGTCTGGAAATAAAAGAACACAGTCAAAATTCTTTACTGCTTGAACTGACAACATTTATACACTGATTAGATAATGGGGTTAATCAATAACTAAGTTAATGTCATGAACTTCTTTTTATGAGCTATGAAAACCCCTATATAAAATAATAAAGATAAGGTAAATCATATTGAAGATGTGATATTTACATGAGCCACGTTATACTTGTTAATAGTTATTTTCTATGAAGACTATGAAAGTTGCCCCCCCCCAAAAAAGAATATGAAAGGCCCTCTTGAAATACAGAACATTCTCTTGAAATGTTTGTGAAAAATACTGGAAGTGAAACAGTATGCTGAATTCATAAACACTGTTATTAATTAGTTTCTACTGATATATTCTAGTTTAAATATCCTTTTTGACTTCTATTTCAGTTTGATATTTGGAATATTTATTGTGCTGTAAATTTGATATAAGTTTAATTTGATTTATAGAAAACTTCTCTCAACTAATTTATCTTAAAATTAAATTATAGATATATCAAAAATTATAATATATGAATATCTGAATTTTAAAAATATATAATTTAGTAGACATTTATGCATATTACTGAAGTGACATTTACTTTAACACATATGTTTCATAGCACATTTTAAAATATAATTTGATATGAAAATATATACTTAGTATTGTCAGTTTTATGGAATAAATCTCTTGATAACTTGATATAGTTGTACCAAAATCTTTTGCTCTGTCATTATTTCCTGATCATTCAAATATATAGTTATTGAGTAGCTATTATACTCATAATATGGCCAGGTACTATGCAGATAAATAAGGTATACCACCCTTGTCTTTTTTTTTTTTTTTTTAAAGAAGATGTTGGGGGTAGGAGTTTATTAATTCATTTATTTTTGGCTGCGTTGGGTCTTCATTTCTGTGAGTGGGCTTTCTCTAGTTGTGGCAAGTGGGGGCCACTCTTCATCGCGGTGCACAGGCCTCTCACTGTCGCGGCCTCTCTTGTTGCGGAGCACAGGCTCCAGACACGCAGGCTCAGCGTGCTCAGTTGTGGCTCACGGGCCTAGTTGCTCCGCGGCATGTGGGATCTTCCCAGACCAGGGCTCAAACCCATGTCCCCTGCATTGGCAGGCAGACTCTCAACCACTGCGCCACGAGGGAAGCCCACCACCCTTGTCTTTAAGCTTTTACTTTTGTTAGCCAGAGAAAAATTTTCAATGGAAAACAGTGAATTATCATTCCAGGCAATAAATAATTAACAAATAGCTTTTCAGAAGTAGAATTCAGAGAGCTCAGTAGAGAGAGGAGACGAGTAAGACTCTGTGGACTAACTGGAGAATGAGTTCATCTTTCATGATGGCAAAGGATCAGAGATGATTGGAGGACAGATTTCTGAACACACACACACACAAACACACACTCTCACACACCATGAACAAAATTATAAAGGTATGAATGCCCATGTTATACGTAGGGGATAGAGACTATGACATAAACAAATACCAGCATGTAAATTGGAAGGATGTTTTGGATCTGAACTCTGTCAGTTCTTCAACATCAGGATAAGAGATATTAGCTTTATCCTAAGGATAGGATTGCTGAGTGGGAATGATAAGGTGAAATTAACTCTATAGAACTTTAGGAGGGGGTGAACCATTAGAAACTTGTTAGCAGATTATTGCAGTGGTGTAGTTTTGAGGAGGTCCAGAGAACCTCAAGCAGGATAAGGAGTGAGGTTGAAGGAAAGTGGGTGGATTCCAGGTACACTGAGAAAGAAGCACTGATAGAAAAGGTGAACAGTTTCATCAGGGGAACAGGGAGGATGAAAAAAAATCAAAGAAAATGCAAAGACAGACTGGGAGAAGTTGTGATAGCAGAGCATATTGATTTCTTATCCTAATTAGCAGCTGGCTTTCTCTTGAGAGAAATACTCTGAAATATTACTTTCATTTACATGGATTTAAAAATGAACAAACTTACATTAAAGTTTATAATTCAGTTATGAGGGTTTACCACTAATTTGGAATTTTACAAGCCAGTTATTTGTCGATGGAATCAAAGTTTTAAAATTATCTTGAGGAGAGATTCCTTATTAATATTATCCTTTTAGGTAAACTGGAAACTAATTATTTTAGAAAGTTATGTATTACACAAACTGTGTACCATCACAAAAGTTAGATAATAGAATAATAGGTTAGCTTTATCAAATCTACCAGAACTATGAATTTCCTTGAAACATTACTTCTTATTTCAACTGCAAGTCATGGTTACTTTCTGAAACAGTGAAAAAATTGCATTTACAGGGCTTCCCTGGTGGCGCAGTGCTGGAGAGTCCACCTGCTGATGCAGGGGACACAGGTTCGTGCCCCGGTCTGGAATGATCCCACATGCCAGGGAGCAGCTGGGCCCGTGAGCCATGGCCGCTGAGCCTGCACGTCCGGAGCCTGTGCTTTGCAAAGGGAGAGGCCACAACAGTGAGAGGCCCGCGTACCACAAAAAAAAAAAAAAAAAAAATTGCATTTGTAGTCACTGAAAAATGTTAATACCTCCAAAAGAGTATTAGAATCAAATGACATCATCTCTGATAGACAACATCATCTCTTCCCTTAAGTTCCTTCCCTAAACTCCACACACATTGCTCCCTATCCTCCTGCCCTGTTAACCCCTGGTGATGACCACAATGTGTTTCAAGTCAGCATTTTAGAACTGAAAACTTTGGTAATATCTAAATAAGGAACTGAATATCAGAAACAGTTGTAGTAAAATATTTACTACAGTTTATCCACAAACTGGATACTTTTGGGTGACATGCTGAAGTATAGTCTCTAATGTCCCAGAAATCCATAATGTACTGTGAAAGATTCTGGCTGCGTAAATAGACTGTCTGTGGAATGCCATTGAGATCGGGCCCATCCTGAGTTTCAGGAGTGAATCTGGATGCTTTTGTTACCCCATAACACTTTACATAGGGTAGCAATAATTTCATGGACTTGTTTCTGGTTTTTAATTGTTTTCCCTGAAGCCATGAGTGCTTGGATTTGTAAGATCGTGCTGCTAGTATCAGTGAAGCCAGATTACCTATTAAAAACAAACAGAAACAAACCTTGAAAGGCAGTGGCTAGCTATTGTACCATTTAATCCTTTTCACTGCAATTGATATTGAGCAAAGTTCATAGGCACCACTAGTAAAAATAAGACTAGAATTGTCCTTGCTCTCGCTATGGGTTAGGAATTATAGGCATAGATAGAAAAGTGTGTGTGTGTGTGTGTGTGTGTGTGTGTGTGTGTGTGTAGGAGAAGTAATGATGTTAAAATGAGGAGGGGGAGAAATATGATTGCAGGAAAAAAGAAAAAGAGATTAGCCCAGGTGGGAAGGGGTGGAGGCACTTTAGTTTGCATTGCAAATATTTATTCCAAACAACAGTAAAGAAGTAAGAAAGCTAAGCTAAGAGGATGATCTAACAGTAATGTAAGTTAGGCTATAATTTTGCCTAGAGCCAGTAAACATTAATAAGAAAGAATGAGGAGGGACCTTCAAGATGGCAGAGGAGTAAGACTTGGAGATCACCTTCCTCCCCACAAATACATCAAAAATACATCTACATGTGGAACAGCTCCTACAGAACACCTACCGAACGCTGGCAGAACACCTCAGACTTCCCAAAAGGCAAGAAACTCCCCCACATACCTGGGTAGGGCAAAAGAAAAAAGAAAACACAGACAAAAGAATAGGGATGGGACCTGCATCTCTGGGAGGGAGCTGTGAAGGAGGAAAAGTTTACACACACTAGGAAGCCCCTTCACTGGCAGAGAAGGGGTGTGGGTGAGGGGGAAGCTCTGCAGCCATGGAGGAGAGTGCAGCAACAGGGGTGCAGAGAGCAAAGCAGAGAGATTCCTGCACAGAGGATCATTGCTGACCAGCACTCACCAGCCTGAGAGACTTGTCTGCTCACCTGCCACCCGGGACCAGTGGGGGATGGGAGCTGAGGCTTGGGCTTCGGAGGTCAGATCCCAGGGAGAGGACTGGGGTTGGCTGCATGTACACAGTCTGAAGGGGACTAGTGCGCCACAGCTAGCCGGGAGGGAGTCCGGGAAAAAGTCTGGATCTGCCTAAGAGGCAAGAGACCATTGTTTCGGGGTACACAAGGAGAGGGGATTCTGAGCACCTCCTAAATGAGCTCCAGAGATGGGCGTGAGCCATGGCTATCAGTGCAGACACGGGCATGAGATGCTAAGGCTGCTGCTGCAGCCACCAAGAATCCTGTGTGCAAGCACAGGTCACTATCCACACCTCCCCTCCCAGAAGCCTGTGCAGCCCGCCACTGCCAGGGTCCCGTGATCCAGGGACAACTTCCCCAGGAGAACACACAGCGCGCCTCAGGCTGTTGCAATGTCATGCCAGCCTCTGCCACCGCAGGCTCGCCCTGCATTCCATACCCCTCCCTCCCCACGGCCTGAGTGAGCCAGAGCCCCCTAATCAGCTGCTCCTTTAACCCACTCCTGTCTGGATGAAGAATAGATGCCCTCAGGCGACCTACATGCAGAGGCGGGGCCAAATCCAAAGCTGAACCCCAGGAGCTCTGGGAACAAAGAAGAGAAAGAAAGGGAAATCTCTCCGTGCAGCCTTAGGAGCAGGGGATTCAGTCTCCACAATCAACTTGATATACTCTGCAATTGTGTTATACCTGAATAGACAACCAATCATCCCAAAATTGAGGTGGTTAAGTTTGGCAGCAACTGTAGACTTGGGGTTTGCTTTCTGAATCTAATTTGTTTCTGGTTTTATGTTTATCTTAGTATTTAGAGCTTATTATCCTTGGTAGATTTGTTTATTGATTTGGTTGCTCTCTTCCTTTTTTTAAATATATATTTTTTCTTTTTCTCTTTTTGTGAGTGTGTATGTGTATACTTTTTTGTGTGATTTTGTCTGTATAGCTTTGCTTTTACCATTTGTCCTAGGGTTCTGTCTGTCCATTATTTTCTGTTCTGTTCTGTTTTGGTTTTTTTAGTATAGTTTTTAACACTTGTTGTCATTGGTGGATTTGTTTTCTGGTCTGGTTGCTCTCTTTCTTTTTTATCACTTTTTTATTTTTAATAATTTTTTAAATTTTTTATTTTAATAACTTTAGTTTTCTTTCTTTTTTTTTTTTCTCCCTTTTCTTCTGAGCCGAATGGCTGACAGTGTCTTGGTGCTCCAGTCGGGTGTCAGGCAGGCCTGAGCCTCTGAGGTGGGAGAGCCAAGTTCAGGACATTAGTCCACCAGAGACTTCCTGACCCTATGTAATATCAAGTGGCGAAAGTAGAGCTACCAGAGATCTCATTCTCAGCACTAAGACCCAGCTCTACTCAATGACCATTGCAGGACACCCTATGCCAAACAGCTAGCAAGACAGGAGCATAACCCCACCCATTAGCAGAGAGGCTGCCTGAAATCATAATAAGGCCACAGACACCCCAAAACACACCACCAGACACGGTCCTCCCCACCAGAAAAACAAAATCCAGCCTCATTCACCAGAACACAGGCACCAGTCCCCTCCACCAGGAAGCCTACACAACCCAGTGAACCAACCTTACCCACTGGGGCCAGACACCAAAAACAACAGAAACTACAAACCTGCAGCCTGCAAAAAGGAGACCCCAAACACAGTAAGGTGAGCAAAATGATAAGACAGAGAAATACGCAGCAGATGAAGGAGCAAAGTAAAAACCCACCAGACCAAACAAATGAAGAGGAAATAGGCAGTCTACTTGAAAAAGAATTCAGAGTAATAATAGTAAAGATGGTCCAAAATCTTGGAAACAGAATGGAGAAAATACAAGAAACGTTTAACAGGGACCTAGAAGAACTAAACAGCAAACAAACACTGATGAACAACACAATAAATGAAACTAAAAATTCTCTAGAAGTAATCAAAAGCGAGACAAAAGAATGGATAAGTGACCTGAAAGATAAAATAATGGAAATAACTACCACAGAGCAGAATAAAGAATGAAAAGAATTGAGGACCGTCTCAGAGAACTCTGGGATAACATTAAACACACCAACATTCAAATTATAGGGGTCCCAGAAGAAGAAGAGAAAAAGAAAGGGACTGAGAAAATATTTGAAGAGATTATAGTGGAAACTTCCCTAATATGCGAAAGGAAATAGTCAAGTCCAAGAAGCACAGAGAGTCCCATACAGGATAAATCCAAGGAGAAACATGCCAAGACACATATTAATCAAACTATCAAAAGTTAAGTACACAGAAAAAATATTAAAAACAGCAAGGGAAAAGCAACAAATAACATACAAGGGAAGCCCCATAACATTAACAACTGACCGTTCAGCAGAAACTCTGCAAGCCAGAAGGGAGTGGCAGGACATATTTAAAGTGATGAAAGGGAAAAACCTACAACCAAGATTACTCTACCCAGCAAGGACCTCATTCAGATTCCACAGAGAAATTAAAACCTTTTCAGACAAACAGAAGCTAAGAGAATTCAGCACCACCAAACCAGCTCTACAACAAATGCTAAAGGAACTTCTCTAGACAGGAAACACAAGAGAAGGAAAAGACCTACAATAACAAACCCAAAACAATTAAGAAAATGGTAATAGGAACACACATATCGATAAATACCTTAAATGTAAATGGATTAAATGCTCCAACCAAAAGACATAGACTGGCTGAATGGATACAAAAACAAGACCCATATATATGCTGTCTACAAGAGACCCACTTCAGACCTAGGGAAGCATACAGACTCAAAGGGATGGAAAAAGATATTCCATGCAAATGGAAATCAAAAGAAAGCTGGAGTAGCAATTCTCATATCAGACAAAATAGACTTTAAAATAAAGACTATTACAAGAGACAAAGAAGGACACTACATAATGATCAAGGGATCAATCCAAGAAGAAGATATAACAATTGTAAATATTTATGCACCCAAAATAGGAGCACCTCAATATATAAAGCAAATGCTAACAGCCAGAAAAGGGGAAATCAAGAGTAACACATCATAGTAGGGGACTTTAACACCCCACTTTCACCAATGGACAGATTATCCAAAATGAAAATAAATAAGGAAACACAAGCTTTAAATGATACATTAAACAAGATGGACTTAATTGATATTTATAGGACATTCCATCCAAAAACAACAGAATACACTTTCTTCTCAAGGGCTCATGGAACATTCTCCAGGATAGATCATATCTTGGGTCACAAATCGAGCCTTGGTAAATTTAAGAAAATTGAAATCATATCAAGTATCTTTGCTGACCAAAATGCTATAAGACTAGATATCAATTACAGGAAGAAATCTATAAAAAATACAAACACATGGAGGCTAAACAATACACTACTAAATAACCAAGAGATCACTAAAGAAATCAGAGAGGAAATCAAAACATACCTAGAAACAAATGACAGTGAAAACACGATGACCCAAAACCTATGGGATGCATCAAAACAGTTCTAAGAGGGAAGTTTATAGCAATACAATCCTACCTCAAGAAAGAAGAAAAATCTGAGTAATATTCCATTGTATATATGTACCACATCTTCTTTATACATTCGTCTGTTGCTGGGCATATAGGTTGCTTCCATGACCTGGCTATTGTAAATAGTGCTGCAATGAACATTGTGGTCCATGTGTCCTTTTGAATTATGGTTTTCTCAGGGTATATGCCCAGTACTGGGATTGCTGGGTTATATGGTAATTCTATTTTTAGTTTTTTAAGGAAACTCCATACTGTTCTTGATAGTGGCTGTATCAAAACACAAGCTCATCAACCTTGCAAGAGGGTTCCCTTTTATCCACACCCTCCCCAACATTTGTTTTTGTAGATTTTCTGATGACCTTGACAGACAAATGGATAAAGAAGATGTGGTACATATATACAATGGGATATTACTCAGCCATAAAAGGGAACGAAATTGGGTCATTTGTAGAGACGTGGATGGATCTAGAAACTGTCATACAGAGTGAAGTAAGTCAGAAAGAGAAAAACAAATATCATAAATTAACACATATATGTGGAACCTAGAAAAATGGTACAGATGAACTGGTTTGCAGGGCAGAAATAGAGACACAGATGTAGAGAGCAAACGTACGGACACCAGGGAGGAAAATGGCTGGGGGGATGGTGGTGTGATGAATTGGGAGTTTGTGATTGACATATATACACTAATATCTATAAAATGGATAACTAATAAGAACCTGCTCTATAAAAAGATAAATAAAATAAAATTCAAAAAACAAACAAGAAAAATCTCAAATAAACTACCTAACCTTACACCTAAAGCAATTAGAGAAAGAAGAACAAAAAAACCCCAAAGTTAGCACAAGGAAAGAAACCATAAAGATCAGATCAGAAATAAATGAAAAAGAAATGAAGGAAACAATAGCAAAGATCAATAAAACTAAAAGCTTGTTCTTTGAGAAGATAAACAAAATTGATAAACCATTAGCTAGACTCATCAAGAAAAAAAGGAAGAAGACTCAAATCAACAGAACTAGAAATGAACAAGGAGAAGTAACAACTGACACTGCAGAAATAAAAAGGATCGTGAGAAATTACTACAAGCAGCTATATGCCAATAAAATGGACAACGTGGAAGAAATGGGCAAATTCTTAGAAAAGCACAACCTTCCGAGACTGAACCAGGAAGAAATAGAAAATATAAACAGACCAATCACGAGCACTGAAATTGAAACTGTGATTAAAAATCTTTCAACAAACAAAAGCCCAGGACCATATGTCTTCACAGCAAACTCTGTCAAACATTTAGAGAAGAGCTAACACCTATCCCTCTCAAACTCTTCCAAAATATAGCAGAGGGAGGAACATTCCCAAACTCATTCTACGAGGCCACCATCACCCTGATACCAGACAAAGATGACACACAAAAAGAAAACTACAGGCCAATATCACTGATGAACATAGATGTAAAAATCCTCAACAAAATACTAGCAAACAGAATCCAACAGCACAATAAAAGGACCATACACCATGATCAAGTGGGGTTTAGCCCAGGAATGCAAGGATTCTTCAGTATACGCAGAGCAATCAATGTGATACACCATATTAACAAATTGAAAGGGAAAAACCATAGGATCATCTCAATAGATGCAGAAAAAGCTTTCGACAAAATTCAATGCCCATTTATGATTAAAACCCTCCAGAAAATAGGCACAGAGGGAACCTATCTCAACATAATAAAGGGCATATATGACAAACCCACAGCCAACATCATTCTCAATGGTGAAAAACGGAAATCATTTCCACTAAGATCAAAAACAAGACAAGGTTGCCCACTCTCACCAATATTATTCAACATAGTTTTGGAAGTTTTAGCCACAGCCATCAAAGAAGAAAAATAAATAAAAGGAATCCAAATCGGAAAAGAAGAAGTAAAGCTGTCACTGTTTGCAGAAGACATGATACTAAACATAGAGAATCCTAAAGATGCTATCAGAAAACTACTAGAGCTAATCATTGAATTTGGTAAAATAGCAGGATACAAGGTTAATGCACAGAAATCTCTTGCATTCCTATACACTAATGATGAAAAATCTGAAAGAGAAATTGAGGAAACACTCCCATTTACCATTGCAACAAAAAGAATAAAATACCTAGGAATAAACCTACCTAAGGAGACAAAAGACCTCTATGCAGAGAACTATAAGACACTGATGAAAGTAATTAAAGATGATACAGATAGAAAGATATACCATGTTCTTGGATGGAAGAATCAACATTGTGAAAATGACTGTACAATTTACAGATTCAATGCAATTTACAGATTCAATGCAATCCCTATCAAACTACCAATGGCATTTACAACAGAACCAGACAAAAAATCTTAAAATTTCTATGGAGACATAAAAGACCCCGAATAGCCAAAGCAATCTTGAGAAAGAAAAATGGAGCTGGAAGAATCAGGCTCCCTGACTTCAGACTCTACTACAAAGCTACAATAATCAAGACACTATGGTACTGGCACAAAAACAGAAATATAGATCAATGGAACAGGATAGAAAGCCCAGAGATAAACCCATGCACATATGGTCGCCTTATCTTTGGTAAAGGAGGCAAGAATGTACAATGTAGAAAAGACAGCCTCTTCAATAAGTGGGGCTAGGAAAACTGGACAGCTACATGGAAGAGAATGAAATTAGAACACTCACTAACACCATACACAAAAATAAATTCAAAATGGATTAAAGACCTAAATGTTAGGCCATACACTATAAAACTCTTAGAGGAAAACATAGGCAGAACACTCTATGACCACTCTATGACATAAATCATGGCAAGATCCTTTTTGACCCACCTCCTAGAAAAATGGAAATAAAAACAAAAATAAACAACTGGGACCTAATGAAACTTATATGCTTTTGCATGGCCAAGGAAACCATAAACAAGATGAAAAGACTACCCTCAGAATGGGAGAAAATATTTGCAAATGAAGCAACTGACAAAGGATTAATCTCCAAAATATACAAGCAGCTCAATATCAAAAAAACAAACAAACCAATCCAAAAATGGGCAGAATACCTAAATAGACATTTCTGCAAAGAAGATACCCAGATTGCCAACAAACACATGAAAGGATGCTCAACATCACTAATCATTAGAGAAATGCAAATCAAAACTACAATGAGGGATCCCCTCACACTGGTCAGAATGGCCATCATCAAAACATCTACAAAGAATAAATACTGGAGAGGGTGTGGAGAAAAGGGAACCCTCTTGCACTGTTGGTGGGAATGTAAATTGATACAGCCACTATGGAGAACAGTATGGAGGTTCCTTAAAAATAAAACTACCATACAACCCAGCAATCCCACTACTAGGCATATACCCTGAGAAAACCATAATTCCAAAAGAGTCATGTACCACAATGTTCATTGCAGCTCTATTTACAATAGCCAGGACATGGAAGCAACCTAAGTGTCCATCGACAGATGAATGGATAAAGAAGATGTGGCACATATGTACAATGGAATATTACTCAGTCATAAAAAGAAAGAAAATTGAGTTATTTGTAATGAGGTGGATGGACCTAGAGTCTGTCATACAGAGTGATGTAAGTCAAAAAGAGAAAAACAAATACCGTATGCTAACACATATATATGGAATCAAAAAAAAAAAAAAGGTCCTGAAGAACCTAGGGGCAGGAGAAGAATAAAGATGCAGATGTCAAGAATGGACTTGAGGACACGGGGAGGGGGAAGGATAAGCTGGGACAAAGTGAGAGAGTGGCATGGACATATGTACACTACCAAATGTAAAATAGATAGTTGTGGGAAGCAGCCACATAGCACAGGGAGATCAGCTCCATGCTTTGTGTCCACCTGGAAGGGTGAAATAGGGAGGGTGGGAGGGAGATGCAAGAGGGAGGGTATATGGGGATATATGTATACATATAGCTGATTCACTTTGTTATACAGCAGAAACTAACACACCATTGTAAAGCAATTATACTCCAATAAATATGTTAAAATATATTCATTCATTCATTCAAGAAAAGAATGACCTATCACATGTTGGGACAACAACGTATCCCAAGACATATCCTTTTGTAGTAAAATGATAATAACAAGTAAGTAATACAAAATTAGTGTTGGTTTATCATCAAAATTATTTACACATCATTGTCTATGCTCTTGCCTCATTCAGGAATATTTTCTACAGAACAGTGTTTAAAAAGGTCTGGACTTAGGAATGAAATTAAGCACTAATGGATACTTCTTACCCTTAATTCTTTAACAGATGAACTCGAATTTTAGTGGCCTTACACACTCATTACTTTAATCTTAATAGGGTAAAAACTATGATAAAAATTTTGTAGTGCCCAGTCGTGCTCAAGGTCTCAATCTTCTTAACACATGTTATTTGGCATCATATCCTTTTCTAATAAGAAAAATCTTGATCAGAATTGGTGTATCTTCTGTAGTATTGCAGACGTTATAGTAACCAATATCTTGGTTTGAACATTGTTCCCTCAAAAACCTTGGTATAACTGGTGAGGAGACAAATGCAATGTTTTTAATTGGGTAGTGGGATCCCCTCTTGTTTCCATATTCTCTTTCTCACATTGATTGGAGAGTCTCTTAAACTTAGAACTTTGAAAGCTATCATGTGACGTTAAACCAAATATTTAGTTAAATGCAACAGGACTATTAGGGCATTATTTTAGGCATCTATAAAACTAATCAATTATAGACGGCATCAGAGTCATTCTCTTTTCACTGGTAATGATTTCTTTCTAGAGATTTATAAAACCTTTTAGCCATTAGGACCTGCAGTATAAATGCAGTTTTTTCATTTATATTTTTTGTTTGCTTTGTTTCACACGTTATCTACAAGTGGCTTGCCTTCTTTTCCAATACTATTATCTATAGTCCTCTGAATACTTTTAGGTCAGGTTTACGAAGCACAAGACAAAGGCATTCCTTCTTCCATCTTGCTCTCTGTCACTGCATTTGCACATTTATGCACTGCATCCATATGCTGGGTGTTTTTTTTTTTCTGTCTAGGCAGGAGGAGGATGTCTTGTCTTTTATTTGTTGCCTTCTGTTTCCGATGTGTGATGTTAACCTTATTAGGTTTTGTTTCTTCGTTTTTATCAGCATTCCCTTCTAGAGTTTCTCTTTGCATGTACATTTCCGTGTTACAATTCCCCATCAGCCTCCCAATTCTAAAGAAAGGTCTTATGCTTCCAAGGCTCTCTGAAGCATCACTACCCATAGTGTGGTCCACAGATTAACAGCATGGGCATCACCTGGGAGTTGGTTGGAAAAGTAAAATTTAAGCTGTGCCACAGACTTGCTGAACCAGAATCTGTATTTTAATCAGGTCTCTGAAAGAATAGCACATACATAAATCAGAAATCATTACTCTAAAGGATCTTCCCCAGTTCCATGCCCTCTGAGATCTCATTTCTGTGTTCTCTCTGGTTGCTTAGTTGCATAAAATATTATCCCTACTGATTACTCTAATGCCAAATCCAGGACCACATCCACTTGTTAACAGCTGTTTGTGTCTACATGAATGCTCAGATTCAATGATCTTTCTGATCTCTCCTCTCAGCACCTTGTATTTGAGTAGTCATCCTACCAACTTGGTTGTGAGTGTGAAGGAGGGGATTGTGTTTTGGAAACAATAGAGTAGGTGCTTATCTCTGTCATTTTTCATTTTCACCTTTCAAAATCATCATGTACTACCCACCTATGAGATGCAAAACAAATTACATGTGCTTAATAATGCCACTCTTATTCAGCTATTGCTGCCCCAGCACCAGGGCTTACTAAATTTTACTCTTTCCTTCTCCCACCACAAACTGGTTATTTTTGTGTTAAGCCAGCTATTTTGATTGAGAGAAACAAGTCCCCGTTGGTAGCATTGGACACATTACTGGCAGAATACCCTCAGAAAAGGAGTAATGTATTCTGTGCTATCGTAGGGAATGAAAGCTATCCCTACAACCTTGTTCCTAGTCCAAGTCACAGTGATTTTTATTGTTAATTTGGTTGGAAAGTGGCTTGCTGAAGCTTTAGCATAATGCTGAACTGAATGCCCTTGTATTTTGTAGTTTTCCATTGTGTCTTGGAATCCTCGGAATGGCTAAATGACATGAAGTAATTTTAAAAAGAGAAAGATACACTGTACGTTTCAGTATAGACCCATCATGACATGGAAATGGTTCCTGTTCCTCAGTTGTTTC
Source organism: Globicephala melas (assembly GCF_963455315.2). Taxonomy (NCBI): domain Eukaryota; kingdom Metazoa; phylum Chordata; class Mammalia; order Artiodactyla; family Delphinidae; genus Globicephala; species Globicephala melas. The sequence continues at coordinate 73,988,998 of NC_083320.1, read as the reverse complement.
TATTTCTCTCTTGGATATGGTGGAGATCTTTCACACAGTAAAAGTACAACAGAGAAGAGAATTAAGAGGCAGATGCTGTTTTTATGCTCTTTTGTGGAGGAATGCTGCAACTGAAAGTTAAACAATTCAGAAAAGAAAAGAAATAATACAAGTAACAAACAGTGCATTAAGTATTAGAGTAACATATATAATGAGATAGTCTCTTAAGAATTGTGTAACATGTTGCTGACATACAGGTGGGTTGAGAGAGTTAAAAGGCTCTAAGAAAAACTGGATGTATATAAGAGGAATTCTCAGCATCCTAGTCAATTAAGGGTTCCGAAAGTGCATAATTACTGAATCTGATTGCAGTGATCATAGGCCAATATAAAGATGTAAATGTGAAGGGTAGCTAACACAAGTTATACTCAAAGATGTGTTATCTTTTATTTCCAGAGGTAGTTGTACTATTTCCCTAGACTGACATAAAAATCTCTTGTAAATTCTATATTGAGTAAATAATGTTTACTCAATACCCACATCTACATAAAAAAAAGTGTTGCTATTGCAAAAAAATTTGATGTTGTTTTTAAGTATTGGGTTATTATAAAATATAATTAAACCAATATTAAATTTAACATGAATTACATTTTAAATAAAACTATATTTTATATTAATGTTTGTTTAGGATATTTGATCTTGAAATTATGTTCTGTTACCTGTTTGCAAAGACACAATTTAAAGCCACTTTAAAATGAAATTCCCTTCTGCAGATGTATAAAGGATGTAAATTCAGGCATGTATAATGCTTAAAATTAAGAATTTATTTAAAATGATGTATTCTTCATATATGACTAACTTTTTCAAGGTTTTGATATCAGTTACCTTGATTGCTATGCTGAAGATATCCCACCTACAATATTCTGTGATGATGGTTCTTCTCTGAGGCATTATGGGAGCTGTGGGGACATTGTTGATTGTTGCAGTTGTTGAGGAGAACTAATGTCATTTATTGGACAGGAGGTACCACATTAGACATCTTGTACTTCACAGGACAGTCCCTGCACTGAAGAACTGTCCTGAATACCACATGATCTTTAAATGTCCATCCAGATAGCCATTCAGGAAGTTGAAAACCCTGTTGATAATTATCTGAGTCTCAATTTACATATTAAAACAAGGTCAATCTGCATAGTTTAATATGTTTAACCTTTTTTTTTTTTTTTTTTTTTTTTTGCGGTATGCGGGCCTCTCACTGTTGTGGCCTCTCCCGCTGCGGAGCACAGGCTCCGGACGCGCAGGCTCAGTGGCCGTGGCTCACGGGCCCAGCTGCTCCGCGGCATGTGGGATCTTCCCGGACTGGGGCACGAACCCGTGTCCCCTGCATCGGCAGGCGGACTCTCAACCACTGCGCCACCAGGGAAGCCCTGTGTAACCTTTTTTAAGAATTCAAAACCACATAGATAAGAGTAATCAAAATAATGAACTTTCAATGGTTGTAATTTGGTTTGGAATTTTACTAAGATTTGGCTCACCATCTTGGAAAATCTTGTCAATCATCAGCAACAATCTTTCATGGTATTTAAGTCACTGATGAAATACCCTACATTTTGTAGCTATATGTTTCTGACAATTCTTAAGGAGCAAACATCTAATTACTTCACTATATTATCTAGTACAGTTGTTTCCAAGTGTTTAACATAAGAAAACACATACATACGCACATGCACATACATACATATTCCATCAATTTCTACTTTCCATTCACTTATTCTTTATATTATAATTAAGGCATTGAGTTTATGTTTAAAAGTTATCTATAAGTAAGTTTTATTATCTATGGATTTTAATTCAGAAAAATACTGGGGACATTACAATATATTCGTTATAAAAAGGGATATATTGGGTCTGATAGTGTTGAGAACCATTGTCCTAGGAGCATTTTATCTCACGTTGATTTATATCTCCCAGTAGGACACTTGTTTTACAGCCAGTTGTTCAGCAAAAGTTCACTTTGGTAGAAGGGTAAATGTACATAACACAGAAAATAGGTGGGGTAGTGTGTGGGAGACACGTGCCTTGAGTTGTTCTGGTGTATGTTTACTTGCTGTGTGATCTGGGGTGGGTCAATACATTTTTCTGGGCCTGAATTTTCTTTCTGTTAAAGCTTTGGAATTGATAAACTCTAAAATCCCTAAGACACCATGTTATTATCGGTAAAAATATTTTCACTGTGTAGAATCTACACACAGAAACCTGAATATTTCATTTGCAATATTCCTATTTTTGATTTCTCTTCCCTGGCCTTTTGTAAAGCTGAATTTGAACCTATTAAGTAATGTGAAATTAACTTTTCTATAAATATATTTTCCACTAAGTAGCAAACCATTCACATTTTATTTTGAGGAATATATTAGCAGCATGATAAATATTTGTAATCATTGCAAACTCTTCCTTGGCAAAACCAATAGCATGACTTTTCATTTTTATTACACATATAAACACACAGTGACACACGTATATGATGGTGGGTGCAAAGTTGTGTGTGTATACACGTATATAGATTTACCTCTGATATTTTGAAGGGTATGTGTAGCTGTATATTTTAATGGTCGATTTCCTTAAAGCCCAGACAAGATTTTCTGAGTGAAATATATATGGTAATACATGAGAAAATTACTTGTCCCCAGGTCATATAAAGAGTTGGTTAGAAAAGAGCACATTCATCTTTATCTTTGAGGTAGGCCAGCATTCTCTCCTTCAATTCCCGTTTCCTTCCTGCCTCACCCACATGCACCTTGCCACCTTTTTTCTTTAAATTATCAAGAGGAGGCCACAAGATGAGGAGTACTTCACTGTAGGTGGTGATATGAAACTGACAAGCAGTTTATAAACTAGCCCTACCCTATTGCTTGGAGAAGCTTTATAACTGATTGTTTTAATACCAAAGTGGCACCAAAGGGGGTCAAGTAAATAAATATGCAAGCCTCACCAGTTCAAAATAATAAAATTCCAATGTGTGCAAGCCTGCTTGTTGAACATATGTTTGAGGTACGGCTAAGCCATCTGGCTCAGTGTCAAGCATTTATACCAACTGCAGTCTTACAGTACCTGACAGCAGAAAAGCTTTATTCCCCTGGTGTTTGGGCACAAATGGAGAAATATTATTGAAATGATTATCTGCATCAAGACTCAGATTTGCTTTGACATTTAGCTGGCTCTGTTTAATCCAAAGGGTTGTCTGAATGAATAAAGAGGAGGGTTCCTCCAGAAGATGCTGCGAGCAGCCAGGGAAAGCCAAATGATTAATGAGACTGAAAGGCAGGGTGGACCTGCCCACCTCCACCCAGACCTCAGTGCCAAGAACTGAATATGAAATTAGTCTCGAGCTTTCTGTGGCTTGTCAGGAAGATTCTTCCACCCTCACGTAGTTTCTCATTTTGGGCCTCTGGAAACAAAAGGAGCTGATGCCTTACCCAATATGGAAGAAATAGAGAGTCTGGGAGAGAGCTTCATGTTATAATCAGAACATTTCACATTCAAACACTTTTTGCTTTCAACAGCTCTACCGGAGGCATTTAGATAGCATGTTAGGAAGAGTCTCTTTTAGGAACCAGAAAGCTACTGTTTGTGGAGTTGTTTCTGTTTCGGCAGCTGGTTTCTACATGCTATGGTCCTTATATCAAGATAATTTCATTTGGCTTAGAATGCTGTGTTCCCCTGGTTATTTTGTGCTGTCATTCATTTTAAAATGCTCTGTTAAACTGAGTTTTTTGAAAAACGAGGTACAGTGCTAGTATTAGTATTCACCTGTGCTAATAAAATTCAGAGGTTTAGCCGAAAAGAGACACATCAACAAGAAAATAAAATAATAATGATAATAATATAACAAATACCTTTATCAAAGAGTTACATGTTCACATCTGCTTTATCTGATTTTCAGGTAGACTGTACCTATTGGAGGGAGGGTTTTAGTAATGATTGTTGATTTAGATTTGAAATTACTTTGGTGATTTGGATTTAATAAGAATGTTAGACATGATTTCCTCCTCACTCTTACTTTTAATTAACTTTTTATAGAGATATGAATGAATTCTAATGAACACAATTGGCAGGCTAATTGATTTGTTTCAGAGTACAGTGAGTGATCAGTATGCATGTGATATACTATTCAAGGATGTCAGACAGTTTTTGGGTTAATTTTCTGGCAGAGGTTAGTTGGGGAAACTGCTTAAAATATGTACTGTTTTTGATTTTTAAATAAGTGCCTTTTTTTTTAATTCAATGAATTAAAAGATATCTATTGCTTTGAATTTACAGTGTCTTTAAATTATCACATTGCCACTGGGGAGTTGTTTTGTGTATTCTGTGCATATTAACAGAATACTTATACATGTGTTATGCACATGAGAATATTAAAGACAATTTTAAAAAGATAAAGTATTCTTATTGCAAAAAGAAAGCCAAAAATGCTCTCCTCTGTTTAAAATTTATTTTTAAAAGTTGCCACAAGATCAAGAGTGGTCAAAACAAATCCTAAAACACCCATTTAAAGAAAAATAAAGTGCAACTCCAAGAGGTTACTGTTTTGCTAGGGATCTTATTTTAAAGGTTTTGCTTAAATAAATTCCAGTGAAATGACATTCTTTTATAGTGTTAAGAACAATGAGCGGGTGAGAAAATATATTATGACATAGTTAAACACAGGGCTATAATTTCTAAACTGCATAAATTACATGTTTTCCCCTATTATGATACAGACAGCCAAACTGAACATTTTTGAAAGAAAATGACCAACATATGATTAATTGCAAGCTCACAGATTTTGCAGCTTCAAGAGTAAATCAACTGCTAAGAAGTGCTAACTTTCTAAAATATAAACTAATTTTAGTCTCTAGATATTAAAATATAATTCATCTTCTTCCTCCATTGGGAAAGCTAATTAGAAATTGTGACTGGCAGAAGGAGGAGAACCCAGAGAACACCAGGATTAAGTTCACATGCTTAAAACCTGAGCCCGGAAAAAGTGGCCAGATTTCTTATTCTCATTTTTTTTTTTTTTTTTTTTTTTTGCGGTACGCGGGCCTCTCACTGTTGTGGCCTCTCCCGTTGCGGAGCACAGGCTCCGGACGCGCAGGCTCAGCGGCCATGGCTCACGGACCCAGCCGCTCCGTGGCGTGTGAGATCTTCCCGGACCGGGGCACGAACCCATGTCTCCTGCATCCGTAGGCTGACTCTCAACCACTGCGCCACCAGGGAAGCCCCAGATTTCTTATCCTTTGCATTTCACATATTTGAGTTTCCTGAAGCCAGCTTGTGGTAATGGCTGCTACCCAAATGCGCAAGTGACAGAAGAGAGAGTTTGTGAAAAGAACACGTTTAGTTAACGTAGAATGCTACAAATATAATGCAGAAATATAGAGAAATGGTTCATGGATTCCATTTGTACACTTCTTAAAAAACCTGACTGTTCACATATAACACATCTAAGAGCTAGGTTTTGGAAAGGCCATCAGATAAGTGACATTTGTGTTCTGAAATTTTATATTCTAGGAAACCTTCCAAACTATGAGTTAGTCTTGATTTCAAGTTGGTTTTACCTGTGCTCTGATGACTCTTCCATTGGAGGTTAAGGTGAAAATGATGGGGGGGGGAAAAAAGGGACTTCCCTGGTGGTCCAGTGGTTAAGAGTCCACACTCCCAATGCAGGGGGCCCAGGTTCGATCCCTGGTCAGGGAACTAGATCCCACATGCTGCAACTAAGACCCAGTGCAGCCAAATAAGTAAATAAATATATATATTTGAAAAAAGAATTTTTATTTTGCCATAATTTTAAAAGGATAACTACACTATTAAACCATTTTGCAATATGTCTGTGAGATTTTTTGATTAAATAAATGATGGACATAGCAGAAATGCAAGAAGATTCCCTACCAATATTATGATTTAGTATGAATAAGAGAGTGAATTAGAATTGCATAATTTCAAGGAGCTGCTCTCTTATAATAATAACCCATTTTCTGTATTTACTATTGAAGGAATAGATCCAGGCAAACATTTCATAATAGAACTAGAGACTACCAAATGCAGAGCTGATATTCTGTAAGCACTTAAAAATATCAAATTATGATGAAAATTCTCCAGTGGATATTTTTATGTTCATTTGGGGGTAGATGTAGTTATCTGACATTGAGACTAGTTGCAGTGTAGTTTTTAAAGAATAGGATGTGTTCCCCCAAGGAATTTTAATTAAATTCAGTATACATAAAAAGACAATGAATTTCCAAAGTATAGTCATAACAAAAACTACGCACATTTCTTTTTCTGCCCTTAATGAATGATGATTTTAACCAGCCAGGATTCCAAACTCTAAGGCAATGTTTATAGTGAATATAGTAGTAATTGTAAGAGACATTATTACATAGTGATTAAGAATTAGACCACCAGTGTTGTTTTCCTGGCTCTACCACTTCACAGCTGTGAAATGTTGGAAAAATTATTTAAAATATCTACCTTAGTTTTCTCATCTACAAAATAAGGATAGCAATATTACCCACCTCATAGCATTGTTATAAGGATTAAAAATATTAATACATGTAAAATAATTGCACTAGTGTCTGGCACATAGTAAGTGTTTAACAAATATTAAAGCACATACTCATCTCAAATATTACAAATTATGCCTATTGTGTAGTATGTGAGCCTACAAAAACAACTTTTCCCTCTTTCCAATAAAGTTCTTTGTCCTAGAGTCTCCATGAGTTAATATGAGACCAAGAAGAGTTGGAGAGGAAAAGTGAAATGAGTGCAAAGATGTGTTTGAGCCCTTGCATTCCTATAAGATTGCACTCACATCTCAGGATAAGAGCTCAGAGAGATGACAAGTTTGGTCATGAAGAGAACAGATTACAGTACTCCGCCTTTTCAATTCACATTTTTGTCATTGCTACAGGGTTTCAGTCAGAGGTTTATGATTCAGCACAAAGAACTGTATTATTTTTAAAGCACCTAGCACCTTTTCATCAATTATGTAAAGGATAATTTAGGTGTTCTCTAAGAACAGTTGCCATTTCAAATATCTGTTTTGTACCAAACACATTTATTTCAGCTATTGCTATTCATCACCATGTAGGGCGCGGTCAGCTAACTGCCACGCAGCAGGAAGCTGAAGCAAGCTGAATCATCCTTCCTGTGGCCACTGCGCTTGCGCTAAGTATACTAATGAGGTTTTAAAGTAGCGACCTATCCGATGCTGGCTCACAAGTCGCACCATCAGCGAAAGCCAATCACAGAGCGACACATGTTCTTAATCCCTATATAAGCAGACTGCTATAGGATTGCGGGGTCTTCCTTCCATCTTTTCTTTAACCAAGCTGTGCTCCAATAAAGTGTGATACGAGAAGAATCTTGCGTGTGGCGACTCGTCATTCTGCTGGTCGGAGGCGGCTCGCCGCATTTGGTGCCGAAACCCGGGAACTTCGCGCCCTGCATGGAGGACCGATTCAGAACTCGACACACGGAGTGAACCGTCGGATCAAGATCCGATCTGGGTGCCATCAAGACTGACGAGAATTGTTGAAGAAAACTTCAGAGAAGAAGCTGAACGGATGCCACTAGTTGTGAAATGAATACGGCCTGTACCCAGCCATTGAATTATGACTGGGCACCGTATAATGCCAGTGGTTTTATTTTGAATCGAAGTCTTTGTATTAGTTGGAATTCCACAAAGGATTATGCCCTGAATAGGAGTGCAGAGATTGGAGAATTCCTAAAGGGAAACTGGTCTCAAGAAGCTGAACGGATGATATTTAAGCAAAAGATTCAGATTATGCAACTGAATGCTACCAAGCTGGAACCTGTTACCTTTGGAGATTTTACCTCTTGGCTCTCTTCTGCCTTTTCCTTCTTTAAAGAGTGGGTAGGGGTGGGGATCTTTGGGCTCTGATTATAATATGTCTCTGGTTGGTCTGTCGCATGCGCGTCAGGGTACATCGAGATAAGGTCCTACTCACTCAAGCGCTTTTGGCTGTTAGTGAAGGTGATTCTCCCGCAGCCTGGGTCTCCGTCCTGAACAGTTCGAATTGATTGCCCTTGCACAGAGAGGCCCTGTTGCCATTGCACCTCTATAGGGAATCAAAACTTATTCTGAGTCAGCCTTTGCACCCTGCAGCCCTTGTTGGCATTGCACGCAGGAAGGTGTCTCAGACATGCCAACGGAAGACTGCCCTCGAACAGTGAGCACATCATGAGGTGAACACTTGTACGGGCTACATTCTGCTTGGTGATCCTAGTAAATAAAAAAGGGGGAGATGTAGGGCGCGGTCAGCTAACTGCCACGCAGCAGGAAGCTGAAGCAAGCTGAATCATCCTTCCTGTGGCCACTGCGCTTGCGCTAAGTATACTAATGAGGTTTTAAAGTAGCGACCTATCCGATGCTGGCTCACAAGTCGCACCATCAGCGAAAGCCAATCACAGAGCGACACATGTTCTTAATCCCTATATAAGCAGACTGCTATAGGATTGCGGGGTCTTCCTTCCATCTTTTCTTTAACCAAGCTGTGCTCCAATAAAGTGTGATACGAGAAGAATCTTGTGTGTGGCGACTCGTCATTCTGCTGGTCGGAGGCGGCTCGCCGCATCACCACAATCCAAAATGTTTAGTACTATTATTATTCCTTTTTAAAATATGTATAAACATTTTCAGAGAGAATATTTAATGTACCCTAGATCATACACCTAATAGTGGACCTAGGATTCAAACGCAGATTTATTTAAATTTAAAGCCAAGTTTATTTGTACTACATTACGTACCAAACTAGATAAGAAAAAAAGACTTGAAATCTGACCATGCTCCTAAAAAAATTAACTTTTCTTTGATTTAGCAACCTGTAAGATGTGTGATAAGTGGAAACTTTTAACTCTGGATTCTCAGCCATTTTCCCACATCAAGAATCTGAGAATACTGGGTAAAAGTAGCTACAGATGTCATCTCATTTTTCTAAGGTCTATTTTTTTCATATTAGTTTATCTGATTTCATTACCTCAGCAGCTCATCAGTACTCTTAAGCCAAGGCTCTCTGAATTGTATCTTTTCCTAATTGTCCTTTGTAGCTGCACAATTCTGTTGCAGACTACTTTAACCCATCCAGGAGAAAATGTTCCTTCTGCAATGTTTTGACCGATGTGAAAAAATGAAAATATTTTACATGTGTGTTATTGGAGTCTCAGAAATAACAGAAAAAAAGGAGAGGCAGAAGCAATAGTTGGAGAGATAATGCTAAGAATTTTCCCAAACTGACAAAGTATATCAGTCTACAGATTCAAAAAATTCTATAAGCCTAAAAGCATGTCAAATACAAGTGAAAACTCACCTAGAGACATAGAGTAAGATAGTTGAAAACCAAATAGAAAGAGAAAATATTAAGAGCAGCCAGAGAAGAAAAGACATATTACCTGCAACAAAATGGACAGCTGACTCATCAACAGAAATGATGAAAACAAAAGGCAATGGAATGACATCATAAAGTGCTGAGCAAAACTAACTGCCAACCTAAAAGTGTATATCTAGCAAAAATATGAAATTGCACCAAGAAATGGAGACCAACAAAAAGGGTAAATATGTGGGTAAATATAAATGGATATTGACTGGAAATAACAATTGAAAAAACAATGTATAAACAACAATGTACAAAGATAATAATGTGCAGAACAATAATAGTATGTCTGAGAATTTTAAATATATGTAGAGTTAAAGCACATGACAATAATAAAATTGAGAAAATTAAATGGAATTAAAGTGTTCTAAAATTTTAGCATTATTGTGAAAGTGTTAAAATCATTAATTTTTGTAAGACTAAAACTAAAAATTTTCCATTATTAATTTATATAAGTCTTCAATAAATCTAAAATATATGTTATAATTTAGGGTAACCACTAAAATAATATTAAAAATTTAAAGTTACAGAGTAGAAATAGTATAATAAGCAATTTTATTAATACAAAAAAAAAGAGTAAGAAAAGAAAGAAATAGTAGGATAAAACAAGTTCAATAGAAAGCAAATAGACAGTAAATATAAAACCAGACATATCCTTATGTACTGTGAATGTAAATGGACTAAATATAGCAATTTAAAAGACTGCAATTGTCAAATGGGATAATATGTAGCAGGAAAAGAAAATCAGAAACAAGGAAGGGAAAATACTAGACAAAAGCAAAAATAAACACGAAAACAACAAAGAGTAATCTGCCTCAATAAGGCAGAGAGCTGTGAGTAGCAGAATTACACAATTGCTTAAGTAGTAACGGGAGTGAGAGGAAAGACTGTCACTGGGAGTGGCAAAACATAATGAGAAAGCAGCATTGCTATGAAAGAAGGAGAAAAAATTAATTAAATGAAGAAAGAAATGAATTAAAACAACATCATAGCCTGTGGAAAGCCCAGTAAGATTTATTAATGCCTGAATAACCGACTAGTTTTTAAGCTGATTTTTGTTTCCAAAAATTATTATTGATGTTCATAATAATAACCAGCATTTATCAAGGAAAGAGTGAATTATGTTCAGTATACCCTATTTTCAGAGATTAAGAAATGTGTGATGCATTTTGGAAATTTTGCCATCCAAATAGTTAAAATAAAGAAGCAATGCTGCCAAAAGTGATGCCTTTACATTAGCTGGAAATTCAGGACACTCCTCCTCACTACTGTAATACTAACTTCTTTCTCTGACATTGGAGAATAGAGCATGAACTTCACGGCATGGGAAACTAAGTTGGGGGCGTGAGAAGCATTTCTAATCAGCTGATAAAAGTGTGGGAAAGGTCTTAATGTATATAACAAAATTTATCTAGATTAGTGCTTCTCAAAATTTGAAAGACATATTAATTACCTGAGCTTTTTGTTAAAATGCCGATTCTTTTTTTAAAAATTTTATTTTATTGAAATATAGTTGCTTTACAATGTTGTGTTAGTTTTTGGCGCACAGCAGAGTGATTCAGTTATACATATATATAATATTTGTTAATCCCAAACTCCCAATTCAGCCCTACCTTTCCACCCACCCACTGGCAACCACAAGTCTGTTCTCTATGTCTGTGAGTCTCTTTCTGATTCATAGATAAGTCCATTTGTGTCCTATTTTAGATTCTACATGTGTGATATCATATGGTATTTGTCTTTCTCTTTCTGACTTACGTCACTTAGTGTGGTAATCTCTAGGTCCATCCATGTTGCTGCAAATGGCATTATTTCATTCTTTTTCATGGCTGAGTAATATTCCATTGTATGTATATACCACATCTTCTTTATCCATTCCTCTGTTGATGGACATTAGCATTGCTTCTATGTCCTGGATATTGTAAATAGTGCTGTAATGAACATTGGGGTTCATGTATCTTTTCAAAGTATTGCTTTCTCCAGATATATGCCCAGGAGTGGGATTGCTGGATCATATGGCAGCTCTATTTTTAGATTTTTAAGGAACCTCCATACTGTTTTCCATGGTGGCTGCACCCATTTACATTCCTACCAACAGTGCAAAAGGGTTCCTTTTTCTCCACACCCTTTCCAGCATTTGTTATTTGTAGACTTTCTAATCATGGCCATTCTGATTAGTGTGAGGTGGTACCTCATTGTAGTTTTGATTGAAAATGCAGATTCTTATTCAGTAGGTCTGTGGTGGAACCTGAGATTCTGCATTTGTTACAAATTGCCAAGTGATGGGGATGCTCTGGTTCATGGACCATGCTTGAAGTAGCCAGGACCTAAAGAACATAAAACAAAAAGTTTTGAGGATGGTAATCAAAGGTGAATAATAAAGATAGTTCATTTATTTTATGACCATTGCCCCATGGCTCTAAACTCTGTTCAGTCACAAGGTATTCAATAGACACCAAAAGGAAAAAAAACACCAAAAAGAGAAAGCCACTCAGGAGATTTTAGGAAACTTATAAAAATGTAACAAACAGTACCTAATTACTTCCACCAAAGTAAAGTTTAAAAGGGTTTGCAATTATTTATTTATTTCCACAAGTAGCAAAAGTGATTACAGCCTATAAATACATATCTTCTCATCAGGTCTCAGGACTATGAAATTCAACTTGGGGAAACTAAGGTTCCTTAGAAAAACACACACAGGGGAGCGGCAGTCATTTTTGATTATGACTTCTAAAATATACTTCCCATCAGATTTCATATAAAATTAAAATCCAGGCTTATATAAAACTGCCAATCAAAACACTGGCAAATGAGAAATGCACACAGTAAACATTTGGGAAAATAACATAGCAGTTTTCTCCTTTTATTAAATTTTGACTGAACAAATGGTAAGTGCTTTGGTGTCAGGGAAGCTGCAAGAATGAAAGGCAATGAGGTTGGAAGCAATGTGTTATGAAGATTAAGATAACTATATTCAATTATCTTACCCACATATTCCGCTCACCCTATAAAACCCCTGTTCTCTGAAAGTACTTAATCAGTAGTCTTGAATCTGAGAATTTCTGGTAATTCTTCATGTTGTGTGTAACTTTTGAGATCTGCAGATTGTATGAAGAAATTAAGAATACCAAAATTTAAATTAGTTTTTCTAAATATTTATTATAGCAACAGAAGTAAAGTACATATACTTAGATGTCTTAAAAAGAATGTGATTCTCATTGAAAACCCTATTTATCTGGGGTTTAAGCAGGTATTGTTTAAAACCAACAATCGCCTTTCCGTTTAATCCCATGGCTAGAGTAATGAGAGAAAAACTACATGGAAAATATTGAAGTAAGAAATATGAGAATTTAGAAGAAAGACACCTGAATTTGCTTCATCAGAAGTGGGGAAATCTGATTAGATGAAAAGTAGTAGCAGAGTCTTCAAATAATTTTCTGGAGTCCTTTACATAGAGGCAAAGATGAAATAAGAAATAGTTTAGCACAATGGGGGAAAGAAAGGTTGATTAAAATCCTGAAGGAGTTCTTAAAAAATAAAGCTTACATTATAAAAGAAGGAAAAGAGAAAAATGGTTCTAGTTCAGTAATGAGAGAACCAGATGGAAAAAGTACTTTTTAATTAATAATTTTGAATATGAAATATTTGTAATAAGATGATTTTAAAGTGTATTTTTACATTGTTTCTGCACACTTTGGTTGACTAAAATAAGAATCAAAATATCACCATTATCATCCTCCACAATTACTTGTTGAATATAACCGACCATTTTCCTAGATCCTGAGAATGAAAAATGTGTAAAGTACGGTCAGGCACTCTAAATAAGTACAAGCTAGTGGGACTGAGAGTATATCATCTGATTTATTCATGAATTTTTCTCTTTATTGAATTTATATCAGTTCAGTGAGCATTAATTTGGCACAAAAGGCCACTGGGGAGAAAAGGATGACTGAAATAGACCTTTTGGCTTCAAGGAGCTTATATTTCAATGGGAAATAAGTCATGTGCATAAATAGGTACAACGTACAAGACGTCAGATGATGAGTTACACCTCTACTAGGTGCAGAGTCAAGTATAGATATTGACACAGTATAGGCCCCTAAAAATTTGTTGAAAGACTATTGAAACTGTTCTCCAAGAGACAGGGAGATGATATGTCATTTGAAGCCAGAGCTAGAATTATTACTTCTGGCTGGTAAGAACAAGAAATGCTTTCTGGAAGAAATGACTTGAGAGTTGAGTAGGAAAAACTTAATAGGATTTGAACAGAGTAACACAGGGAAGGACCATTTGGAAAGGTGAAGAGCAAGGGCACTGAGACAGGAAAATAAGAAGGACATGTGGGAAATAAAGAGGGCCGTGGTTAGGCTTGAATATAAAAATGAATATAGGGCTTCCCTGGTGGCGCAGTGGTTGAGAGTCCGCCTGCCGATGCAGGGGACACGGGTTCGTGCCCTGGTCCGGGAGGATCCCACGTGCCGCAGAGCGGCTGGGCCCGTGAGCCGTGGCCGCTGAGCCTGCGCGTCCGGAGCCTGTGCTCCGCAACGGGAGAGGCCACAACAGTGAGAGGCCCGCATACGGAAAAAAAAAAAAATAATACTAATATTTCAATGCAGGTGGCTTGTGAGTTCATACATAGAAAATATGTAAACAAACGTACTCCCCAACACACACCCCTCTAAACATTGAACAATGATAGATAAAATATTTCAGAAAAGAAATAGTCAGATGCAAGAACAAGGTGAACACCTCTGTGACCAGAAACAGACAGAAATGTAATCAGTAAGTGAGGACTTGGTGTGTAGAAAGGAGACTACGAATTCAACTCTTGTGATCTAATGCGGATTGTCTCATACGAGGCAGGAGATTAGAGCTGAGAAAACAGCTTCCCAGGCCTGTGACTGGTCCTGCCAGTCAGGATATTCCCTAGGACTAGAGTTCTGAGGCTCATGTTAGACTGAGTTCTGAACTGGAGACTGTCAATAAGATATCATAGCACCCAAGGCTGAGCAAGCCTTGTGGTACAGTTTGTCCTTACTTCAGAAAAACAGAAGTTCCTCAATCATTGGAACAGATTCGGGAGCAATGACATAGTTCCTAGTTAGCATATCCTAGACCTCAGAACAGCAGCCCAGATACCAGCCTTGTTGAATAATTAAAATCTACCATAGATAGTAATCATAAGTCAAATTCTAGAGTCTTCATAAAGGATGAAATGTCCTGTTGGTCAAAACAGATAGTACTGAGGATATAGAAAGTGTATATAAGTAGAAGGGAGGTTTTTGGAAGTCCTGCTTGGACAGTGGTCTGAAACTGGTAGTGGGTAGGTAGCAAAGCACATGCACACTCCTCTTTATGGTCTCTTAACTAGGGGAGCAGGAAACAGTAGCTTCTTTCAGAGAAGCTTTTAAGAGAATTTATATTAATATATATAAGGAACAGCTATTGCATATAGCCATGTGCATATTAGTGTATGGAAAATGGACCTTGGAGATTTCAAAGCTGAAAAAACTCGGCCATTCAGAAAGTTACCAGCAGTCTTCACCTTTGAATAAGAATTCTCTTTTATCTGGGAAAGTCAAGTTGGTAGTCCCTTTAAATATGCAGTTGTGGGACAGGTGCATATTCTCAGAGCTGAGAGCCTTAGATCCTGCCACATGGAAGCTATAGGGGGCTGACTCAGTTAAGTGTTCTGAGATCAAATTTGGGATATAGGTTATGAGCAGTGATTTCCCTCTCTCCCTCACTTCCTTCCTTCCCTCCTCTCTCCGTCTTTCTCTCCTTCTCTTTCTTCCTTTCTTTCTGTTTCTCTTTTCCACAATCCCTCCCTCCCTCCCTCTTTCCTTTTCTTTTTCTACCTCTGTCTTTGTAAAATCTTTTATCATGAACCATTTCACACACACACAAACAGAAGAATAGCACAGTGAAGTTCCACTGCACCTGTCACTCAGCTTTACCGTTTTCCTCATGGCCACTATTGTTTAATCTATGCCCTCTGCCCCAAAATTAGTATAGGAGAAATCCCAGAGATAATGTTACTGCATCTTACATAGTTCACTAGAATTGCCATTTCTAATAGTTGTGCTTTCCCTACGTTTTCCTCAAGCTTTTAGTAAAATCATGTCAAAGGTAAGATTCCAGTGACTATTGTACTAAGAAAAATTATGAAGCACCTGTCCGTGTTCAGAAATAGTAGCTAGGGAGAGTTGTATCATTTTTAAGATGGAAATGGGATTTTTAAGACAATTACATGGAACAGAAATTTGTGTGTGATAGAGAGAGAATCTCAGCAAGGCAAGCAGTGTGAAGGCATGAGGGGAAAGCCAGAATCTTGGCCCATGAGAGAAAGCCTTCTTGGACAATACTTTTCAAACTATAAGCTTCTGTGCGAGCTTCCCTGGTGGCGCAGTGGTTGGGAGTTCACCTGCCAATGCAGGGGACATGTGTTCGTGCCCTGGTCCAGGAAGATCCCACATGCCACAGAGTGGCTGGGCCCGTGAGCCGTGGCTGCTGGGCCTGCGCATCCGGAGACTGTGAAAGCTTCTGTGCATTCATGGAGAGTGAAATCAGTAGAATAGACTAGGTTAAAATGGACTAGACTAGATTAGAATAGAAAATATCAGTGTACATGGTATTAAAGCTAAGTATTGTTTTTGTAAACTTTCACATGGGTTTACTGGGTCATGTTATACAGTGTTTATGTGACTGGTAATTATGGCTACAGATGATTGAAAAGCAGTGCTCTAGGAGCTCTTAGGAATAACTCAGGGACACCTTGAGGGGAATTGGAGTTTAAGGCAATCAGGCCTATGGAGACCTGTATAGCTGGCTCCCTGAGTATAAAGGCTTTGTCTATTTTGGTTACTAATATATGCCCAGCCTCTTGCAAAGTGTCCAACATATAGTGGATACTCAAGAAATATTTGCTTGATAAATGCATAGAACAAATAAATGTACTTCTGGTTAGCAGGTGGCCTTCCTTCATGTGGTGATTCACGCTTCTTCATCCTGTGACTCTGCTATTCCCCAGAGCCTCGTCATCTGTATCTAGCTGATGGTAGGGAAGGAGTCTGAGAGGCATCCTTGCTGTTAAAGCCAAGGTAGGATCTAGTCTTGTGACCACATCAAAGTGTAAGGGAGCCTGGAAAACATGTACAGTAGAGCTGTGGGCTCAGAAAAAGAAGGGACTAGATTTGGTGGACAATGGCATGGTTATATAAAGTAATACATAATAAGGATCAAATAGATAGTACAGTGGACATTTTCTGTTCTGGTGAAATTGGGAGTGGTATTTGAGAGGTTAATTGAAAAAAATGAGTTAAAGAGATAGATTTCTTTAAAAGATACAGAAAAAAATTAAACATTGATTTTAACTTAAAAATGTAAATGTAAGTTTGTTTGCCCATCTTCAATGCAGTGTTCAGACTTTTCTTTTAGTATAGATCTTTGATTGGAGATTTTCATTGTCTTCTTTACAAAAGTCACACCCATAAGGGTAACAATTTTCAGGGTTTTTTTTTTTTTTTTTTTAATTGAAGTGAGAACTTGTAAGTCAGCCTGCATCCAAAATCCTTTTCAAGCTATTTTTTTCATTGACGTACAAACTAACATAGTATTTTTGTAAACAACTGAGTAATTCTTTCCAATATCTTCAGAATGTTTTAATAGAACTAGCTCTCTATCTTTCCGTGCTCGTATTTCATTAGTTTACCATATGAAATTATATCTTTATAACACTATGCACTGAAAATAAACATGTTTAAGAATGAACATAACATTCTTTATGGGCATTAAACTCAACTCTTGGGTTCATCCCAGCTGGTAACCTATTAGCATAAGTGTTCACCATGTTGTGAGCAAAAGTCACTGCTTCTCACAGAAGGAATGGAGAACAATGGATAATCAGCTGAGTTGACTATTATTTTTATTTAGCCCTTAGTCTCCAGGCTACGAATCATATATGCAATAATTCTTACTGTACCTCAAAAATCCTGGAGAAAGGTATATTAGTATCCCCATTTTACAGAGGGGAAAACAGGTTTGAAATATTGACTATCTGGTTATGGTCACAGAGCTAGAAGCAAGATGAGACACTCCTGATTCCAAAACCTGTGCTCTTAATAGCTCAGATACACATTTTAGTCATAATTGTTAATTTGACTCTGACTACTTGTAAATTGATTCAATTCTCTAAATATATTTAAACTACCTAAATATAATAGGGGGCTCTATAGGTTGAAAAAAATCACTTGGTTAGGTCAATTACTTACCTTTGATAGGCTTTGATTATCCCTTTGATAAGCTCTCATTTACAGCATATAAAAATATATATTCCATATATATGTGTTAGTATACAGTATTTGTTTTTCTCTTTCTGACTTACTTCACTCTGTATGACAGACTCTAGGAAAAAAAAAAAAAGGTTCTGAAGAACCTAGGGGCAGGACAGGAATAAAGACGCAGATGTAGAGAACGGACTTGAGGACACAGGGAGGGGGAAGGGTAAACTGGGACAAAGTGAGAGAGTGGCATGGACATATATACACTACCAAAACATAAAATAGATAGCTAGTGGGAAGCAGCCGCATGGCATAAGGAGATCAGCTCAGTGCTTTGTGACCATCTAGAGGGGTGGGATAGAGAGGGTGGGAGGGAGATGCAAGAGGGAGGAGATATGGGGATATATGTATATGTATAGCTGATTCACTTTGTTATAAAGCAGAAACTAACACACCATTGTAAAGCAATTATACTCTAATAAAGATGTTAAAATATATATATATATATATAGAACATTTGTATGTCAAAAAATTGTTCTGATGACCCTTAAAATTTCAGCACATTATATAACCTTTATACTATGTTCTATAATCTAGGAGATAAGGACTGTCTGTTTTACTTGACAGCTCTACATTCTTATGCTTAGCACAGCATTGCTAAAAAATTGATTGAAGAATAAATGAATCAGTGAAAGAATAAATGATTTTTTTCCAGTATGGTATAAATATTTCGTGGGAGTGGTAATGGTAAGACAAAGGTGTTGTGAAACAGCAATAATATATTTTTAGTATCAGTTGATATCCTAATCTTTTGAAATGTGTTAAGAAGGATCCAGCCGTTAAAAGATAAAACCCTCTCAAGTATCGTAAAACTTACATTATAATGGAAGATAATATATCTTAAGGTTTATCTAGTGTTTAATAAGCACAAACAAAATGATTATGTCAGATTATGATTATGTTTTATTAATCACCTAAAATTTATTTCATAAAACTGTCCAGTTACTGTTCAGTGCCACTTTTTACCAGGAGCCATAATAATTTAGAATATTAAACATTAGCAAATGCAGATGCTATATTAAAATCACACATTCTTCTGAAACATAAATCATACCTTCTATCTGAAAAACCATTGATTTAAACGAGTATAAGTTTGGGGTAACACCAGTCAGTGTTCTAGCAGGTAGCAAATGGCACACTCAAAGTAGGATAATTTTAAAAGTTTAATAAAGGGACTATTTAGAAAAGTGCATCTAGGACTTAGGGGAAGCACAAGAGATGATATAGTGCCCAGTAGAGTTTCTTGTATAGTTTATTACTAATAACTAGTAATAGCATTTTAAATACCACCCTGAGGGGTAAAGAGGAAGGACAGTTACAGAGAGTGTTGGTGGGTAAGGGCTGCCTTGAAAGGGACCAATGGCCTTTAGTTGAGGGTTGCAGTTATCCTTGGCAATTCCACACTAC
This sequence comes from Globicephala melas, assembly GCF_963455315.2. Taxonomy (NCBI): domain Eukaryota; kingdom Metazoa; phylum Chordata; class Mammalia; order Artiodactyla; family Delphinidae; genus Globicephala; species Globicephala melas. The sequence continues at coordinate 73,969,839 of NC_083320.1, read as the reverse complement.
TCCACTCTCTTGTATCCCTTTGATCAACCTACTGCACTCTTATATGTCCAAGGCAAAGGGCAAGAGTGCTCATTGACATTGTCAACACAGGGCAGCTCTCCCTTCAGAGGACAGAGAGGATCGTGGTTGAGAGTAGACTGGTACTCACACGCAAAAGAGATTCAGCACAGCGTCTGAACAAATTTGTTTCAAATTAAAAAGTCCTCTATTAGCTGGTTTCAAAATATAATTTCTAAGCAAGTGCTTAGATTTTGTATTGTAGTAAAATAAGTGGGAAAATAAATATAGCAAACCTACTTAAGAAGGTCTTTTTTTTTTAATGATATTTTAGAAAAGTAGAGTGGAGAATCACTAATGTTGATGGGGGAAATAATACTCTCCGTGACTAATCCACAAGGTTGCTGTGGGATTAAATAAAATGTCTGTGAAAATACTATGCAAATGTAAGTTGCCTTTTTTTTTTTACGTGAAGGAAACAACCTTATAATTATGCTCTCCATTTTTCCTTCTTTCATTGACATTTCCATGAATGCACAATACTGTCTTTCTAATGATCCAGTTAAAATGGAATCAAATAATTATGATATGATGTGATAAGTGTGGGAGATTAATTCTGTATTCAGATGGGGTTTGATAAGGCTTCAGAGAGGAGGTGACATATCAGTTGGACCTTGAAGAGTGAATAGGAATTCAGCAGAAGTGGCCAGGAAGGGACTTTGAGCAGGGGAAGGAGCACAAGTAAAGGCAAGGAAATGTGTCACTCCTTGGCCTGTTTGGGGAAGAAGGAGACCAGGGTTTCTGACATATAGGAGGTAAAGGATGTGTGAAGTGTCAAGAGAAGAAAGTGAAAGACTTGAACCAAATCGTGCAGGATCTTTTTTTGTCATGCTATGGATATTGGAATTTTTTTTACATATACTGCTGAGTAGTAGTTTAAAACCCAGGATCCATTTTAGAATTCCTTGAGGAGCTTTTAAGAAATACTAATGCCTGGGACCAATTAAATCAGAATCTTTGGCAATGAGGACCAGGCATAGTTTTTTTTATTTTTATAAAATGATCCCTTGGTGGTTTTAATATGCAGTCAATGCTGAGAACCTGTACAGTAGAATAAATAAGAAGATACATCAATATCTTCAGTCAAGATTTTTTCCTTAAGCAATAGGCCCATATACAGCTGCCTCCTGCATACATCCTCCTGGACATTTCGTGGGTACCAACCTCTTCTTCAGAGTTGCATCATCATTTCTCCATATGTGCTGAATCTAAATTTTGTATAATATTCTTTATTTTAGTGATTTCATCAAAATGCATCCAGTCCAGAAATCTCTCAGTTATTCTTGAGTCCTTCCTACCACAATCACCCAATTCTCTTTTTTTGCCTTCTAATTATTCATGCAGGCTGCCTAACTTCTCTTCTGTCACACTGTCACTGCCCTAGACCACACTACCGTTTCCTTTCACCTGGCTAGTAACTGGCATCCAAGTTGCAAGTTTGTCCCAATTCTGTTGGTTTCTACATGATTGCCCCAGTGACGTTTCTGAAACATAGGTCCATAAGTCATTCCGATATTGAATACCCTTTGATATTTTCTCAGTTTTCTTAGGACACTTTAAAACATTTTAACATTAATTTAAATGCCTTTACAGTTGTTTCACGTTCTGCTACCTGCCTTTTCCCCTTTTTTGCACTCCTCTTGGCTTTCTACACCTGCTATTCTTTACCTGGATAACTCAGTTCACCCTTCAGGTCTTCTTAGGTAATCTTGTTGACTCTCTGAGACCACAGGAAACTGTACCTACCATCAAGACACTTATTAGGCTGTATTTTAACTATTTAATTTAATATTTTACTCAGAGTACATAAAGTTTTGTAGAAGAAGGACAGTGTCTGTTTTGTTCTTCGTTTGTGTTCCTGAAGTGTAAATGGTTATTGGCACAGAGCAGGGGTTGAACAAGCATATGTAAATTAAGGAAAAATGTGCTAATCTTGGGGATGCAAATATATAATGATGAATAATTGTCAGGTTCTGTCCTCCAGAAATTTACAGTCTATTGTGGGAAGCAGACAAGTAAATGGAAAAACACAGTACAAAGTGAAATGTACAATTTTAGGTAAAAGCTAGGGGGTGCTATGGATTCCATAGGAATAGCATCGGATTCAGCTTTTATGGGGGTGGGGGTAAGGGAGATTAGTTAGGAAACATCTGGGTGAGAATTTGATGTCTAAGCTTATTTCTGAAGGAGTAAGTGATTGGCCAAGAGGAAAAAAATAATAAAAAAAAGGAAGAGCAAAATGTGTGGGACACAAAGGCCAGGAAGAAAGAGAAGCAGGAGCACCCGGGAGCCACACTGGGGAAGGGCCCTGTGGCTGAGTTGGCATAGGGATTCACCATCCATGTGGCTGACAGGGTCTTGGCACTCCAGCCGGGTGACAGGCCTGAGCCTATGAGGTGGGAGAGCCAAGTTCAGGACACTGGATCACCAGAGACCTGGCCCCATGTAATATCAAATGGTGAGAGCTCTCTTAGAGATCTCCGTCTCAGCACTAAGACCCAGCTCCACTCAACAACCAGCAAGCTCCAGTGCTGGACACCCCATGGCAAACAACTAGCAAGACAGGAACACAACCCCACCCATTAGAAGAGAGGCTGCCTAAAATCATAATAAGTTCGCAGAAACACCAAAACACACCACTGGGCGTGGGCCTGCCCACCAGATATACAAGATCCAGTCTCATCCACCAGAACACACAGGCACCAGTTCCCTCCACCAGGAAGCCTACACAACCCACTGAACCAACCTTACCCACTGGGAGCAGACACCAAAAACAATGGGAACAATGAACCTGCAGCCTGTGAAAAAGAGACCCCAAACACAGTAAGTTAAGCAAAATGAGAAGACAGAGAAATATACAGTAGATGAAGTGGCAAGGGGTAAACCCACCAGACCAAACAAATGAAGAGGAAATAGGCTGTCTACCTGAAAAAGAATTCAGAGTAATGATAGTAAAGATTATCCAAAATCTGGAAAATAGAATGGAGAAAATACAAGAAATGTTTAACAAGGACCTAGAAGAACTAATGAGCAAACAAACAATGATGAACAACACAATAAATGAAATTAAAAATTCTGTAGAAGGAATCAATAGCAGAATAACTGAGACAGAAGAATAGATAAGTGACCTGAAAGATAAAATAATGGAAATAACTACCACAGAACAGAATAAAGAAAAAAGAATGAAAAGAATTGAGGACAGTGACAGAGACCTCTGGGACAACATTAGACATACCAACATTCAAATTATAGGGCTCCCAGAAGAAGAAGAGAAAAAGAAAGGTCTGAGAAAATATTTAAAGAGATTATAGTTGAAAACTTCCTAACATGGGAAAGGAAATAATCAAGTCCAGGAAGTGCAGAGTCCCATACAGGGTAAATCCAAGGAGAAACACACCAAGATGCATATTAATCAAACTATCAAAAATTAAATTCAAAGAAAAAATATTAAAAGAGCAAGGGAAAAGCAACAAATAACATACAAGGGAATCCCCATAAGGTTAACAGCTGATTTTTCAGCAGAAACTCTGCAAGCCAGAAGGGAGTTGCAGGGCATATTTAAAGTGATGAAAGGGGAAAAATTACAACCAAGATTACTCTACCCAGCAAGGATCTCATTCAGATTTGATGGAGAAATTAAAACCCTTACACACAATCAAAAGCTATGAGAATTCAGCACCACCAGACCAGCTTTACAACACATGCTAAAGGAACTTCTCTAGGCAGGAAACACAAGAGAAGGAAAAGACCCACAATAACAAACCCAAAACAATTAAGAAAATGGTAATAGGAACATACATATCGATAACTACCTTAAATGTAAAAAGATTAAATGCTCCAACCAAAAGACATAAACTGACTGAATGGATACAAAAACAAGACGTGTATATATGCTGTCTACAAGAGACCCACTTCAGACCTAGGGACACATACAGACTGAAAGTGAGGGGATGGAAAAAGATATTCCATGAAAATGGAAATCAAAGAAAGCTGGAGTAGCAATTCACATGTCAGACAAAATAGACTTTAAAATAAAGACTATTACAAGAGACAAAGAAGGACACTACAGAATGACCAAGGGATCAATCCAAGAAGAAGCTATAACAATTGTAAATGTTTATGCACCCAATAAAGGAGCACCTTAATACATAAGGCAAATGCTAACAGTCCTAAAAGGGGAAATCGACAGTAACAATATCATAGTAGGGGACTTTAACACCCTACTTTCACCAATGAACAGATCATCCAAAATGAAAATAAATAAGGAAACACAAGCTTTAAATGATACATTAAACAAGATGGACTTAATTGTTATTTATAGGACATTCCATCCAAAAACAACAGAATACACTTTCTTCTCAAGGGCTCATGGAACATTCTCAAGGATAGATCATATCTTGCATCACAAATCAAGTCTTTGTAAATTTAAGAAAATTGAAACGTATCAAATATCTTTTCTGACCAAAACACTATGAGACTAGATACCAATTACAGGAAAAAATCTATTAAAAATACAAATACATGGAGGCTAAACAATACAGTACTAAATAACCAAGAGATCACTGAAGAAATCAAAGAGGATATCAAAAAATACCTAGAAACAAATGACAATGAAAACACGATGACCCAAAACCTATGGGCTGCAGCAAAAGCAGTTCTAACAGGGAAGTTTAGAGCAATACAATCCTACCTCAAGAAACAAGATATATCTCAAATAAACAACCTAACATTACACCTAAAGCAATTAAAGAAAGAAGAACAGAAAAAACCGAAAGGTAGCAGAAGGAAATAAATCGTAAAGATCAGATCAGAAATAAATGCAAAAGAAATGAAAGAAATGATCAATAACACTAAAGATCAATAACACTAAAGATCAATAACACTAAAAGCTGGTTCTTTGAGAAGGTAAACAAAATTGATAAACCATTAGCCAGACTCATCAAGAAAAAAAGGAAGAAGACTCAAATCAACAGAACTAGAAATGAACAAGGAGAAGTAACAACTGACACTGCAGAAATACGAAGGATCATGAGAGATTACTACAAGCAACTATATGCCAATAAAATGGACAACCTGGAACAAATGGACAAATTCTTAGAAGAGCACAATCTTCCAGGACTGAACCAGGAAGAAATAGAAAATATAAACAGACCAATCACAAGCACTGAAATTGAAACTGTGATTAAAAATCTTCCAACAAACAAAAGCCCAGGACCAGATGGCTTCACAGGCAAATTCTATCAAACATTTACAGAGGAGCTAACACCTGTCCTTCTCAAACACTTCCAAAATATAGCAGAGGGAGGAACACTCCCAAACTCATTCTACGAGGCCACCATCACCCTGATAACAAAACCAGACAAAGATGTCACAGAGGAATAAAACTACAGGCCAATATCACTGATGAACATAGATGCAAAAATCCTCAACAAAATACTAGCAAACTGAATCCGACAGCACATTAAAAGGATCATACACCATGATCAAGTGGGGTTTAGCCCAGGAATGCAAGGATTCTTCAATATACGCAAATCAATCATGGTGATACTCCATATTAACAAATTGAAAGAGAAAAACCATATGATCATCTCAATAGATGCAAACAAAGCTTTCAACAAAATTCAACACCCATTTATGATAAAAACCCTCCAGAAAGTAGGCATAGGGGGAACTTACCTCAACATAATAAAGGCCATTTATGACAAACCCACAGCCGTAATCATTCTCAGTGGTGAAAAACTAAAACCATTTCCACTAAGATCAGGAACAAGACAAGGTTGTCCACTCTCACCACTATTATTCAAATATTTTTGGAAGTTTTAGCCACAGCAATCAGAGAAGAAAAAGAAATAAAAAGAATAAAAATAGGACAAGAAGAAGTAAAGCTGTCACTGTTTGCAGAAGACGTGATACTATCCATAGAGAATCCTAAAGATGCTATCAGAAAACTACTAGAGCTAATCATTGAATTTGGTAAAATAGCAGGATACAAGATTAATGCACAGAAATCTCTTGCATTCCTACACACTAATGATGAAAAATCTGAAAGAGAAATTAAGGAAATACTCCCATTTACCATTGCAACAAAAAGAATAAAATATCTGGGAATAAACCTACCTAAGGAGACAAAAGACCTGTATACAGAAAACTATAAGTCAATGATGAAAGAAGTTAAAGATAATACAAACAGATGGAGAGATATACCATGTTCTTGGATTGGAAGAATCAACATTGTGAAAATGACTATACTACCCAAAGCAATCTACAGATTCAATGCAATCCCTATCAAAATACCAATGGCATTTTTCACAGAACTAGAACAAAAAATTTCAGTTTGTATGGAAACACAAAAGACCCCGAATAGCCAAAACAATCTTGAGAAAGAAAAACGGAGCTGGAGGAATCAGGTTACCTGACTTCAGACTATACTACAAAGCTACAGTAATCAAGACAACATGGTACTGGCACAAAAACAGAAATACAGATCAATCGAACAGGATAGAAAGCCCAGAGATAAACCCACACACATATGGTCACCTTATTTTTGATAAAGGAGCCATGAATATGCAATGGAGAAAAGACAGCCTCTTCAATAAGTGGTGCTGGGAGTAAAAGAATGAAATTAAAACACTCCTTAACACCATACACAAAAATAAACTCAAAGTGGGTTAAAGATCTAAATGTAAGGCCAGACACTATAAAACTCTTAAAGGAAAACATAGTCAAAACACTCTATGACATAAATCACAGCAAGATCCTTTTTGACCCACCTCCTAGAGAAATGGAAGTAAAAACAAAAATAAACAAATGGGACCTAATGAAACTTAAAAGCCTTTGCACAGCAAAGGAAACCATAAACAAGACGAAAAGACAATCCTCAGAATGGGAGAAAATATTTGCAAATGAAGCAACTGATAAAGGATTAACTTCCAAAATATACAAGCAGCTCATGAAGCTCAATATCAAAAAAATAAACAACCCAATCCAAAAATGGGAGGAAAAGCTACATAGACATTTCTCCAAAGAAGACATACAGATGGCCAACAAACCCATGAAAGGATGCTCAACGTCACTAATCATTAGAGAAATGCAAATCAAAACTACAATGAGGTATCACCTCACACCAGTCAGAATGTCCATTATCAAGAAATCTACAAACAATAAATGCCGGAGAGGATGGGGAGAAAAGGGAACCCTCTTGCACTGTTGGTGGGAATGTAAATTGATACAGCCACTATGGAGAACAGTATGGAGGTTCCTTAAAAAACTAAAAATAGAACTACCGTATGACCCAGCAATCCCACTACTGGGCATATACCCTGAGAAAACCATAATTCAAAAAGAGTCAAGTACCACAGTGTTCATTGCAGCTCTGTTTACAGTAGCCAGGACATGGAAGCAACCTAAGTGTCCATCAACAGACGAATGGATAAAGATGTTGCACATATATACAACGGAATATTACTCAGCCATAAAAAGAAACAAAATTGAGTTATTTGTGATGAGGTGGATGGACCTAGAGTCTGTCATACAGAGTGAAGTAAGTCAGAAAGAGAAAAACAAATACCGTATGCTGACACATATATATGGAATCTAAAAAAGAAAAAAAAGGGCTTCCCTGGTGGCGCAGTGGTTGAGAGTCCGCCTGCTGATTCAGGGGACACGGGTTCGTGCCCCCATCTGGGAAGATCCCACATGCCGCAGAGCGGCTGGGCCTGTGAGCCATGGCCGCTGAGCCTGCACGTCCGGAGCCTGTGCTCCGCAATGGGAGAGGCCACAATAGTGAGAGGCCCGCATACCACAAAAAAAAAAGAAAAAAAATCGTTCTGAAGAACCTAGGGGCTGGAGCAGGACAGGACAAAAAACGCAAACATAGAGAATGGACTTGAGGATGCGACGAAGGGGACGTGTAAGTGCGACAAAGTGAGAGTGGCATGGACATATATACACCACCACATGTAAAATGGATAGCTAGTGGGAAGCAGCCACCTAGCACAGGGAGATCAGCTCAGTACTTTGTGTCCACCTAGAGGGGTGGGCTAAGGAGGGTTGGAGGGAGATGCAAGAGGGAGGAGATATGGGGATATATGTATATGTATAACTGATTCACTTTGTTATATAGCAGAAACTAACACACTATTGTAAAGCAATTATACTCCAATAAAAATGTTGAAAAAAAAAAATAAGTACTACAAGCAGGTCTTGACCTGATCTGGCTTGTTCTTTAGAGTGATCATTACAGCATCCTGGAGACTATTTGAGAAGGAAAAGCTGTTTTAGCTTTGAACAGCTAGATGATCAGTTTGGAAGCTTAGGTAGTTCAGGAGAAAAATTGTCTCAGTGACACAGAGATGAGAAGTAATGAAGAGAAATAAATGAGGAAGCCCCAACAGGATCTGATGATTGATAGGAACAAGGGGGCACAGAAGAAGGAGGAATTAAAGGAATGCAACTTTGGTTTCTGCCATGGATAGTGAAACAGAGGGCAGTGCTGCCCTCTGAGATGGCAGCAGCTGATGGGGATCAGACTGACAGTGAGGAGAAAACAAGTTCAACTTCAAGCCATTTGCAGGTAGGGATGTTAGTTTGCACATGGGGCATTGCTATAGGTTGAATTGTGTCCCCCACAAAAGACCCCAGTACCTCAGAATGCGACCTAATGGGGAAATTTATGTCACTGTAGATGTAATTAAAGTTTAGTTGAAGTCACACTGGAGTAGGGTGGGCCGCTCACCCAATATGACTGGTGTCCTTATAAGAAGACTGACCTGTGAAGACAGAGACAAGGGGAGAACACCATGTGAAGATAGGATTGGAGTGATGCATCTACAGGCCAAGGAACACCAAGGATTGCAGCAAACCACCAGAAGCTGGGAAGAGGCAAGGAAGCATTCTCCCCTAGAGGCTTCCAAGGGAGCCTGGCCCTGCCAACAAATGGATTTCACACTTACAGTCTCCAGAATAAGAGATAATGCATTTTTGCTGGTTTAAGCTGCCTAGTTTGTTGCACTTCGTTATGGCAGCTCTAGGAAACTAATACAGATTTTGTAATAATACTACCTAATATTTTCAGGCATTTACTATGTGTTCTAAGTGATTTGTATTCGCTAATTCAATCCTCATTTCAACTTTATGATGTAAGTATGTACTATTATAAAAGAGGGAAGCCAAACGGGCAGAATAAAATAAGGAAATTACGGGGAGGAAAAAAGGAAAGGGATTGGGTTGCTTTTGTGTCTCCTGGATAGTCTCTCCTTTTGAGACACCTGAGCATTCTCCAAAAGCTGCTCCGGAATGTAAGAGGTCAGCAGGTTTCACTTAACGGAAAAATCAAAACAAAGAAACAAGTGAAGCTACAGTGAGTAATAGCTAAACCCACCACTTGTGTCATGTAAACGTTTGTTTCTGTGAGGACCTCTGGCTGTCCCACCAGGTGCTGATGACAGAGATTAACAGGGGAGGAAAGAGGGATTCTGCACACAGGTGTCACAGACTATATATTTTTGGATGGAACTTTTGATCTATATTTATGGTAAGAAAGGCAAGGGGCAGCTGATGCATTCAGATGAAATGCAAATGCAAATGCAAATGTTTGATTCCTTACAAAAGTTGTCAGCCGTATAATGAAGTGGCCTATTTTCCTGAAGGATAATCAAGTCCCGACAGCACAGGACAGAGGCTTCCCCCTGTCTGTTCATGGTGTTACCTGGGGCAGACATCAGAGAGTCCCCACTCCCTGTGGGTGGCTGCCTGAGGACTTGATTTCCTTCCTGCCTAACTGTTAGGAAACATATTTCCTCAGAAATAAATCCCCACCATACGTATATATGAGTTGAGCCTGTAAAGTTACGAGATGGATTTTCACTGTGGCTTGTGGAATCAGTTTCAAAAGCTGAGGAAACAACAGAGCTGATTTAGGCTGCCAAGATGGATACGTTTTAAGGGATAATTTATGTGATGCTGAGATATGTGATAGAGTGGAGATGATGTAAATGAAGAGATTTTGGAAAGTATAAAGTACTATATAAATATATTCCTACTCAGGGTGGTTAATAATCGCTGTGTTATTCAGCACACTGACTGAGAATTCAGTTATTTTATATGAGCCGTGTATTTCAGGTTCAGTATTATCCAAGATGGCATTTTAGGAATTGATTTCTATTCCAACTAGAGTAGTCCTCTAGTGTTTATTATTTTTATATAATTGGCAGTGCATACCTGTGCTTAGCTGAGGAAGATGTACATAGTGTTTCATGCACCTTTTATCCAGAGATGTCACAATGTTTTACACCCAAGCATTAAATTTTGTTTATAGATATAAAAGCCCAGCAAAGTTGATGGAGCCATCTGAAATCACATAGCAAGGCAGAAGCAGGATGAGGTTAGGACATAGCAGCCCTGACCCTCAAATATGTACTCAGGTCTCTTGAACATTTTCCCTCCTACTAAAATTTTTAAAACATTGTGTTTATACTTAAATAATGGCCTAATAAAGGGACTCAAGGCTCAATTTTTAGCTTATAGATTCTTCAGCATAACTCCAAGTTGAGCCAGGCAACTATCATATGAGCTAATAGATTTAACAAATGGGGACCATGCTACTGTGCTCATTTATATATGGCTGGTAATAAAAATAATTAAAGTTTGCACACTTTTAGTTATCACTTCCTCACTTAATTCTGTAATGCCAGATATTGGTGTTGTGTCATTCTGGTTTTTTAGCAATGATTTTTAATGTCCAACTGCCTAGATATTTCTTTGGGATATGTGTTCAGAATCCCGAAAGGCAAGTTTCTGGGTACCTGTGAACATGGAATTAAGACAACATTGGGAGTTGATGTCTGGCGAAGGTACCTTTTGGAAAATGTCATCATCTGCTCTGGATGCTAACATGCTACTATTGCTTGTGATGTAAATGTTCTGGACAGAAGAACTCTCAGATCACATCAACAACAGAACACCTCAACTTTGGAAAATAACAGGAGTACTGGCTTATAACTTGCCAAGAAATTCTATTTATGGTTATTTATTTATTTAATGGACAGCTGGCATATTTTGTTAGCCTGCATAGATATGGTCTGCTGATGGTCAGTGTTTGCTCTACTTTCATAAATGAGTATAAAAAATTACAGCATTTGGGCTTCCCTGGTGGCGCAGTGGTTGAGGGTCCGCCTGCCGATGCAGGGGACACGGGTTCGTGCCCCGGTCCGGGAAGAGCCCACATGCCGCGGAGCGGCTGGGCCCGTGAGCCATGGTCACTGAGCCTGCGCGTCCGGAGCCTGTGCTCTGCAACGGGAGAGGCCACAACAGTGAAAGGCCCGCGTGCCGCAAAAAAAAAAAAAAAAATTACAGCATTCAAAATTAACGTGGCCATTTCTGTTCATATCTCTTTATACATTTAGGAATAAAAATAATAAAACAGCAGTGGCATGGCCAAAAAAATAAAAACAATAAAACAGCAAAAACAATAAAATAAAATAGCAATAAAGATAACAAAAACAACCAACAATAGACTGATGTCACTGACAGCTATTTGACAGGGATGGGGGTGGGGTGAGAACGTATCCAGTTGAATGAGAGCAATATTGGATTGTTATTTTTAAATACTAAGAGAAGTGTTTTGGGGATAATTTGGTAAACACTGCAAAAAACCCCTCTGGTTTCTAGAAACAATTATCTCTTTATGTTACAGTACTTTAAACACTTCGCATTGTGTTTGTCATTGAGGAAGGGGAAGTTATTATAAACCATATGTGAGTTTAAAATAACTTCAAACATAAATACTAATGATACTATGAAACTAAACTGAAAATAAAATTGTCTGTATATGTATACATTTATATACCTATATACATTTTCTCTGTTGTATTGCATCGCATTTTTGATAATTTACCTCTAAATCATACTGAAGAAGAGCATATCTTTAGGTTGTGACTTATTCTTAACTCTGGAAAGTCACAAGTTATATTGGTTTTTAAAATGAGATATTTCCTTTTCTTCATAATCATTTCACCTCAAGTAGCCAATATATGAGTATAAATGCCCATGTTTCAGTCCTAAAAATACGATTGCCTCAAATGAACCCCGAGGTATGGAAGCATCTATGCCATGGGTCAAAGATGGAAATGTTGGTATTGACAGGCCTGACATCAAAGTATTTGAAACTTATCACAATTACATTTTTCAAGTGTTCACATCTAACACTTGCATTACAATCAATATTCTCTTAGAAAGTGTAGATAATACTGAAATCTAGTTTGGTGCCATGCACTTCTCTGAATTTGGGAAGCCCTAATTTGACCACCAAATGGCCAATGTGTAAGGTTACCCTTGTGAGCCATTTCAAATGCTTTTTCATTTCAAGCACAACAAATACTTAACATGTCTCACTTGATTAAGTGAAAGACCCAAATCAGACTTTTTTGGGTTTTCAGAAGACTGCCATCAACTTAATAGTGTGACAATCTTTCTGTTTCACTCTCAACCCTGTGGACTGGAGGATCAGAGTTTAGCTGGACATCATGAATATGATGCATGAGTATACGATCTAATTTGCTTTATAGCAGTACTTACTCTACCATGCTAAGTGTGGTTCTAAAATAATCAATTGGTTTACTTATTAAACTAATTTATCCCAAATAAAATTGCACAATAAAGTAGAAAGAAAAAACTTCCTGAAAAAGATTTGAAATATTAAACAAAAAGCTTTTAATCACAATAAAAATTGTTCATGTTCCTCTAACTTAACAGTTCAAACATGGATCTGAGTGTTATCTGTGCTGCACATAGAGGAAAATTGTGCTACTGCCGAGATCAGCTCCTGAATTGAACATGAAGACTCAGGATCTGACGTTCCTACCGTAGTTGTCAATTCCGAAAGGAAAATAAAGTCAATTGAGAGCAAAAATCAATCAAACAATGATTGGGACAAGTATTAGAAAAGAATTGTGGGGATTTTCCTGACTGAATTTTTCACATGGTTGTAATGACAGTGTTCTTGATACAACCTCAATTTCTGGTTTTGCAAAATATGCTACTGAGCACCATGACTTGGTAAAAACCAGCATCTTACAGGAGGTGTAAATCCTTGGTCACCAAACGGGTTGTGGGGGTTGTGGACAGTCTCAGGAGGCAGAGCTATCTAGAGCGGTGCGTTTCTAGAGGTGGCAACTGGGCGATGCTGGTTGTTCGTGCACTGCTCACGCTGAGTGTGGGACCTCAAATATTAGCTGAGAAATTTTATCAAATGCTCCATCTTTAAAGGAGTTTTTCCGTTTCCAAGAAGACTTTTGAGCATGACATATTATCTTACTTTTCACAAAAGCCTGGATAGGTTTAGGAAATATCTGTTCTTGCTTATGTTAGCTTTTTGCTTTTCAGAGCAAATTCCCTATGGCAAAGAGATTATCCAGATCACTATAAGTGTGTGTGTGTGTGTGTGTGTGTATACTCACACACACATATACTTTTTAAATTCCTCTTTTCCTCAAGTTTTGACTAATCAGAAGATTTAATTGTTTAATTATATATCTATTCCCCAAATCTTACAAAACCCCAACATCTATTTCATCTTTGGAAACCTCATCTCTCACGTCTTAACCTATTTATGAACATTGTCTGTTTTGACTCGACCTGATGAAGAGGACCATAGTCTCACAAAGAACCCATTTCTTAAGCTGGAAGTGCTTTTTTGCATGCTAATAAATATCAGGAGATAGGAAATGAAATCAAAGTAGAGAAGTAGAAAGATGAAGTTTGGCTGGAAAGGTGTTTTGTCCTGTTTATTTCAGCTGTAAGGAATGAAAAGGTGCCACTGATTCATTTAGTGCTCCTTAATGCTTGGGCTGACTTACTGAAGGGCTTTCCCTTGTTCTCACATTACACATGGCCACACACACACACACACACACACACACACAAAATAGATGCTCAGTTACTATTTATATATTATCATCTGCCAGGGTCTCTCAAATATCTGTTTTGCATTGAAGACAAAGAATTCCTGTCTCTGACTGCTCATTGAGGGTTTCCTGACACAAGAACATAATTAACTCTTTACTGGCCTAACTAATTTCTGCATTTTAAAAAGTAGCCAGATATGACAAAAGTGGAGCACTCAATCCGCAGGGTGGCCATTAACTGCACTCCGTTACTGTATGTTCTCAATTCAGACCACAATTACTGTCAGGGAATTGCACTGGAAGCTCCTTCTTGTACGCAAACAGGAATACCATTCATTAAAGAGCACTTTCAATAAAACACAATCTATATTTTTTAATGAATATTTGAGAGAGAAAATACAATCTTGGGTTCAGAAACCTGCAATATGGTTATTATTCTTTTAATAATGTCGACTTTCTCATGTACATATACTGACAGATGTAGGGAAGGAAGCAGAAATGAGATGGCGGGGCTTTAACTCAGAAGAAATGAAAAAGCCGAGCCACAGTAAACTAAGTCAATGTTAAATAAGGATTTCCTAGAACCACCTACAGCAGACACAGCTTTCTATGGCTTTTATTGATGTCCCTGAGATAGTAGATTCTACCTAAATCTTTCAAGCTTAGTTAAATATGGGAACATGGGACCCTTTGGAGACTGAAAAAAACCAAGAGGCCCATCTAAGACCGTCCCTTCCTCCAAGAATCTGCTGCTCTAAGCCTAATTCTTCTTTCTCTTAATGTATTTTTAGTTTTATTAACTGCAATTTTCATATTTTCAGACTGTTGTTTCTGATGAAACACCTACTCGCAGTTTCTAGGAAGTGATATTAGTAATGTTTAATGCTCAAGAAAAATGTCTACAATTATTTCCCTCTAATGAACTTTAAATATGATTCTGGACTAAAAAACCGAAGACAAAAGCAGGTGCCTGTATATGTGTGTGTGTGTGTACACACACAGTATGTTCACACACACACATCTTTGTAAAAAAAACTGAGTTAGTGGATTTATTAAATGCAAGCGCAGTTTGTTCTGGTAACACACTCTACCGTGGTCCAGCCACATTGCCAATTGCTTCAGGGAGCAAAAGCACAAACGAGCTTGTTGATATACTGAGAGTGTTTCTTTGACAAAAAAATTCCAGGAATTTTGCTACTCAAACAAACCTTCCATTGAAAATCTAAATTGTGCTTCCAGAAAACAACTAAATTACGCTTTTTAAAGGAATTAAAAATAGGTGGAAATAATCTATTAAAAGATAATAAGGGAAAAAATGCAACATCTTATTAAAGAAAAGGAAGATCACTAATTTAGTCTCCTAAAGAAAATAACTCTTATATAAAGGCCTGAATTCACAGTAGGTTAAGTAACTTAAAATCATAGTAGGCAAAGCCCTCTCCCCACAAAGGAAATTGAATGCCACTTATCAAGATTATTGTCAATATCCTGATGTTAATTTTGAGTCATGTTTTAACTAATAAGATGATGGATAATTTTGAAGGAGATTCATTGGAAATGAACCAGTATTTTTTTTCCCTTGTGCATTCATTTTAGTCACTTATGAGGACCGTGATTAGATCATACACTGATGAACTATTTGAGAATAAGGACATAGTAAAAATGCCTTTCAGTATTTCCCAAAGCAGGTTGCTTCTCCCCTTGTCTATCACTGGCAAATGGAAAGGAAAAATTTAGAATTTCAGAGACAGCACTTTGCTTGTGTGTGCCAGTCATGCATGGAGTGAAATGTGTTAACCTTTAAACAATTTGGGAGTGGATGCAGTTAATAGGTAGGACAGATAGTTACAAAGTCCTGATTAACTACAGAGCGCAGAGACATGTGGAAACTTGTCTGTGCTGAAAGGAAAGAGACAGCAGCGATTATTTACCGTTCCAGAGACCAGGTCCCAGGGAGCAGAACGAGGAGATTCTGAACAGCAACATTGCCCTCTTTTGGCCAAACAGTGCACAATGTGTTTACCTCACTCACAGGTGAAAGCATTTCTTCAGGACGCAGAAATTTTCCATAGCGTCACCTTATCTTTGATAAAGGAGGCAGGAATGTACAGTGGAGAAAGGACAGCCTCTTCATTAAGTGGTGCTGGGAAAACTGGACAGGTACATGTGAAAGTATGAGATTAGATCATTCCCTAACACCATACACAAAAATAAGCTCAAAATGGATTAAAGACCTAAATGTAAGGCCAGACACTATAAAACTCTTAGAGGAAAACATAGGCAGAACACTCTATGACATAAATCACAGCAAGATCCTTTTTGACCCACCTCCTAGAGAAATGGAAATAAAAACAAAAATAAACAAATGGGACCTAATGAAACTTCAAAGCTTTTGCACAGCAAAGGAAACTCTAAACAAGACCAAAAGACAACCCTCAGAATGGGAGGAAATATTTGCAAATGAAGCAACTGACAAAGCATTAATCTCCAAAATTTACAAGCAGCTCATGCAGCTCAATAACAAAAAAACAAACAACCCAATCCAAAAATGGGCAGAAGACCTAAATAGACATTTCTCCAAAGAAGATATACAGACTGCCAACAAACACATGAAAGAATGCTCAACATCATTAATCATTAGAGAAATGCAAATCAAAACTACAATGAGATATCATCTCATACCAATCAGAATGGCCATCATCAAAAAATCTAGAAACAATAAATGCTGGAGAGGGTGTGGAGAAAAGGGAACACTCTTGCACTGCTGGTGGGAATGTGAATTGGTACAGCCACTGTGGAGAACAGTATGGAGGTTCCTTAAAAAACTACAAATAGAACTACCATATGACCCGGCAATCCCACTCCTGGGCATATACCCTGAGAAAACCAAAATTCAAAAAGAGTCATGTACCAAAATGTTCATTGCGGCTCTATTTACAATAGCCCAGAGATGGAAACAACCTAAGTGTCCATCATCGGATGAATGGATAAAGAAGATGTGGCATATATATACAATGGAATATTACTCAGCCATAAAAAGAAACGAAATTGAGCTATTTATAATGAGGTGGATGGACCTGGAGTCTGTCATACAGAGTGAAGTAAGTCAGAAAGAGAGAGACAGGTACCGTATGCTAACACATATATATGGAATTTAAGAAAAAAAAAGTCTTGAAGAACCTAGGGGTAAGACAGGAATAAAGACACAGACCTACTAGAGAATGGACTTGAGGATATGGGGAGGGGGAAGGGTAAGCTGTGACGAGGCGAGAGAGTGGCATGGACATACATACACTACCAAGCGTAAGATAGATAGCTAGTGGGAGGCAGCCGCATAGCACAGGGAGATCAGCTCAGTGCTTTGTGACCACCTGGAGGGGTGGGATAGGGAGGGTGGGAGGGACGGAGATGCAGGAGGGAGGAGATATGGGAACATATGTATATGTATAACTGATTCACTTTGTTATAAAGCAGAAACTAACACACCATTGTAAAGCAATTATACTCCAATAAGGATGTAAAAAAAAAGAAATTTTGTATGTGAGGCAGAATATTAATTATGCTTTCTTAATAGTATTCAAGAAAATACATAAGTGTAATCTTTTTTCCAAACTATATTCCTGTGACCTCCCAAAATATACCATATACCTTTATGATGCTAAAAAAAAAAAGAAAGAAATTTTCCATAGCAAGAAAAATGACAGAAAGTAAAAAAAAAAAAAAAAATCAAACACAGAGAAGGAAAGAGCTCACCTGTATAACTATAAACTAGACACAATTCGAATACAGAGTAAAGAAGCTTAAGCCACACAGGCTAACAAAGAAGGCTTTAGACACGGTCCTTCTGTTGTCCAGTCTCAGTGAAAAATGTTCTCTTTAACCCTTGTGTTTATCCCTGACAGCTTCAAGCCATCTGCAATGCAATCAGAATCATGTAGGACTCAGAATGTTAACAAATAGAACAGGAGCTCGCTCTTTCTGAGCCACCAGTGCTTAAATATGCAGGGAATCTGCAGGAGGACTGAAATCACTGAATAGAGAGCCATATCCAGCAGAAAAGACATCCACAACCCAGCAGTTTGTGCTTTACTGTTCTAATGAGGCTTGCGCTAAGTCGGGATAGTGAAGGAAATGGGCTTGATTGCATCAAAAAAAGGAAACGAAAAGTGTCAGGAGACAAAATGTTGAACTAATTGCTTTTATTCACATTGTAGGTGCCAGTGCCACTCTTTAAATAATATTAATTTCGGGCTTGTCCTTTATGTCCAATTTCCCCTTTGTTTTTCAAATTAGAGTCCTTGTCTCACTGGTTGCTAGATCCTTGTTACCAGATTTTTAAGATGGGATACCTCTGGAATTTAGGAATGTCCAGTATAAATGCAGGTGTACTGAGCCAGTTTAGAAATTTCTTATAATTTTTTTTCTCTCCCTCATAATGAAATTAATCACCATTCCTGCTAGTCCTGTATGTATCACCTTTGCTAGCTTCCAGGCTAAATATATTTAAAGAAAGGTACCCGTGCTATGAAGGCTCACAGTCCTTTGGGGACTAGGACAGAGCAAGTTCTTCATCTTTCTTTCAACAGTCTGAGATAAAATTTACTTCATGAAAGGAATGTGAGCATCATGTTCCATTCCTTTTCATTTAACTAATTCTCACTAAATAAAATACCAATAAGGAGCAATGAGTTTCTTCAAGAGGAAAATCTAATTGTGAAATAAATACAGACCTGAAGTTGGAGAGGTAGCACATATCTGTGCCTGTAAACTGATTTTTCTTCCTCTTTTCATTCTTGCGATTTGGAATACCTGGATTGTTATGTGTATGTTATCTTTAATGTCGAAGCTGGATTTGAAGGGAATTAGAGTTTAATGTTTAGATCACATGCTCCTCATAGGATTCATTTGCAAAAAAAATATTTGACTCACTCAATATTGCTGTACGTAAAAATTCTGAGAAACCATTTTGAGCTTTTTTGCGATCAATTTGGAAAATCTTAAGTCACTTAATTCTATTAGTGCTAAAAGTTTACAAATTGCTTTCGTAGAAGTCATCTTATTTTATCTTTATAAAAACCCTGTGAAGTAAGTAAACATCTCTTATTACTTTTACTTGGCAGGTGAGGAATTGGGAGTCAGAAAGTTAATGTGGTCATTTATGCTATGCAAACCCAGGGTTCTAATTTTTAATTTTGGTGCTCTTTTAGTTTTTCCTCATGTGTGAGATCACATAACTCATTTCCCTACCTTCCTTAAAAGCAAGGGGGGGTGGAAAGCTACGGCCCCCAAAGCTTACAAAAAGCATGTAGAACTTGAAACTGGATAGAAAAACATTTTAAAAATGAAACAGAACTTGAGCCTTCCTGTTCATTCGTATGAAGACACATTTAAACCAGCAACATTATCTCAGTGGAAGCACATTTTATAAAGAACCCCATTCCATGCGGCAAAACCAAAGTTTTGTACTTTCTCAACTCCTCCTACATCATCAGTATGCTTCAAATTGACAAAGCGATCCACTAATGTCCTCCTTCTGTCACAGTCAAATTGACCTTTATCTCTCCCACATCTAGTGACACCTTACCACATTGTGTTTATCAGGATTCATACCTGAGGCAAAGGAAACTAATCTTCCAGTGGCAGTATTTGAGGGGTGCATAGGTGGCAAAAGCAATTGTGTTAGGTCTGCCACCAAACACAAACAGCCCTACCAGGTAAGCCTGGCTAGTCAATCTCCTTCTGTTAGACCATATTTTCACTGAATCCCCCTTTGAACCTAAGGAATTTGCTTACTACTACCTGTAGAAGAATATGTCCTTGTAGAAATCTCTCTTGGCCAAAATATGCAAGTCCTTATTAGGATAAGAGAGAGCCCGTTCCCTATAGCCATTGATGTCTTTCTGCATGAATGTGTTCATTGACCTTTGAGGCCAGCAACATAATTTTATGTGTGTACGAGGGTTGGGGGACGATGTCATTTCTTCCAGGATAAAACAAGAAAAAAATCAGTAAGGTTACTGCTTTTTACATATGGAAAGAGAAAGAAACACATTTTTCCTGTCTCTGAGTGCTAACACAGACACACACCATAGATTTAGAGTAACTTGTGTGGCCGTTTCATTTTCACATAGGAAGTAGAATTCAAGCAAAATTCAAGTGACATTTTCCAACATGATGCTCAAGTTATAAATAATAATGGTTCCCAGTTTTTTTTTCTTATATCGAAACGAGCCCAAAATGATTCAAGTAGGTATCGCTACTGTAATTTAATCAATTGGTCAAAAAGGAATGCTTATACTAGTGGCAAAAATCTGAAAAACATATTTTTCAACTTTTCAAAAAATTTGCTTGTACATCTGGTCCTGGCTGGAAAAGCAAGAGGTATTAATAGATCATTAATGGTTACTGTCCCAGGTTTCTTTCAAGAAAACTTTATTAATAAGACAAAATATCTTATTAATACTCTAAATTTTTTTCTAATTCCGTAGCACTTCTTTCATTTCCTGATTTTTAAAATGTCTTCAGACATTTTATAAGTAGCCAAATGTTTTATATATCTGTTTATTTTTTGTCATAGTCTTTCCTAAAGTGGGCTGTTTTCACATTTTCTGTGTGGCTTCTCACTATTTTTGTTAGTATTAATTTGATCCTCTGGTTTAAGTGATCAGTTTGAACAATTTACACCAGGTGAAGGAACATAAATGAACTTCCAAAAGTGAGCAGATACTTGCTGCAAAATTGTTGAGGTTGGAGAATAATTTATTTACATGCAAAGCTGCAGACTTTTTGATGCTTGACAGAATGGAGCTACAGTGGTTCTCAAACAATGTATGTAGACAGTCCCCTCACCCAGCATGGGTTATATTCTGAGAGTTCATTTGTAACTCACTTGTGTGGAACTTAGAATGCATTTTCATGTAGCAACAATATCATAACAGTGATGAGGAGCTCAGGCCAACTTCCCCACCCCCATATACAATGTTGTTGAAACATTGTTTTACATTTTCAGAGAAAACCTATAAAAATTATGGGTGTTTTCATACTAGCAATCAAACAACACAGGAAAATAACAAAACTGAAAAGGAATATTTTGGAAATGCTGGTGCTTGAGGAAAGCAGGTTTAATTAGAAGAGGATGAGGATGTAGGTGGAGATGGGTGGAAATTCTGAAGGATACTCCTGGGCCCACTCAAAGGCTCTAGCAGTGCCCGGTGCTGGCTTGTGATTATGTCTCATCTCACTTCACAATTGGAGACTCTCCCTCCCTCTTTATTACAGGTGTATCATGAATGCTTATGAGCCATAATTGAGGCCATTGTTTCTCCCTGTAGTCACAAATGGAAGGAATTGCTCAGGGTGCAAAGGATGATTCCGAGGTGACCTTGCAGGAGATAGAAGAGGGAGAATGGGAGTATTGTGTTTGGGAGAGAAAAGCAACATCAAAGGCAGTGACCACAGCAACCACCAAAGTTTTCCTGAGGGGAAATTAATGGGTTATAAATGACCCCTGGGAGGGAAAGATGAGCAGGCAGCACATCCAGGACCCTGAAAGGAAGAGGTGTGTAGTTTGGACACATTCCCACCCTGCACAGGGACTTTCTCTAGAAAAAACTAGGGAAAGGGAAAGTTAAGGTAGCTGGATGTGTATAGTATGAGTAAGGGATTCTTTCTTTGTCAGTACTTACAAGTTTAGAAATGTCTACTTTTAACCTATTTTTTTTAGGGAGTTAGAATGAATGGAATAGCTCCCTATATTTGTTATGCTGTGTTTAAAAATTTGTGACTCAGTTACATAGATATGTATGAAACCAAGCTCACAAATTATCTGAAAATGCATATATATGTAATAGAACTATTTGCTTTGTTGTCACTGCCCTCTGAGTCACTCTTAAACTAGACAGCAATAGTTACCAAGGGCTTCCCTGGCGGTGCAGTGGTTCAGAGTCCGCCTGGCGATGTAGGGGACACGGGTTCGTGCCCCGGTCCGGGAAGATCCCACATGCCGCGGAGCGGCTGGGCCCGTGAGCCATGGCCGCTGAGCCTGCGCGTCCGGAGCCAGTGCTCCGCAGCGGGAGAGGCCACAACAGTGAGAGGCCCGCATACCGGAAAAAAAAAAAAAAAAAAAAGTTACCAAGCTTGTTTTTAATGTTTGGTTTCTTTCATTCTGGGCTTTAAGTCATATTGATAAACTTTCAGTTTACAGTGACCTGCTAGACATACATGTTTTCTCTGGTCCTTACCAGGACCGTCCTCCCATCTGAATAAATGCATAGAAGTATAGAAAGACATAATCTTCTAATGCATAAGAGATTTTGAGGGGTGAGTCAGAAATAAATAGATTTCAACAAACTTCTGAAAGGCAGAAAACAGATAAGCGTGGTAAATGGATGAAATGGGAACACCACAGCCCAGAACACACTACAGCAGAGCTACAGAGAAGCCAGTTTTCTCTCAACGAAATTAGTGGGAAAACCTGGGTGCAGAGTTAGCACCTAATGGAGAGGACTGGTCTGAGATTCAGAGATGAAAATGGGGAGAAATTTTAAAAACGTTTATAAAGGCCAAATGCAGATATGGCTCTATAGGTAACCAACATTTACCTCCAGGTAGAAAACGATAGGTCTTCTCTGAAGATATGGCCTAAAATGCCTGTAGAAAACTAAATCTTTGGGGCAGTGAAGCTCTTCTCATTCCTGAACTCAAGAGGTTCCAAAAAGAGTCAGGTTTCTACCTGAGATAACCTATTCTGCCCACTTCATGTGGAGCTCCTGACTGGAATTCTCACCCACAGGTGAGACTGATGGAAAACAATGTTATGGACCTTATGACACAGGTAACCCACGCTAGGTACCAATTTCTTCCCTCTTAGGTATAAATCATCACTCTTTTGGTAACACCAAAGAGAGAGAGGGAAGTAAACAAACAGAAAAATGTATACAGGAGGAAAGAGATTATTCAGGCAGCAGCAAGGGGTTTAATATACACTGTGGTCCTCAGCCTGGCTGCTGGTACTTAAGTATTTGTTATTGGTCCTAGAGAGGTAAGAAGCTTGTGTCAGAATCTAAACCAGCTATGGCGTTAAGCATCACACTCTTGAGCTAGCTGCTTGTTTTCTCCTTTTTTTTTTTTTTTTTTAGACTTTCATTGCAAGACCTTCTCCATAAAGACAGAAGAGCACTCATTTACATTGTGATGCAAGATCCTTAACTTATCACAGACTGGGATTTTTAAATAGCACATGTAATTTTCTCAAAGAAATTTGAGAAAATACAGTATCCATGGAACAAGTACAAAACCCAAGATATTATAAAAAGATAATTAGAGAATGAGACAAGGATGTATTGATTAGCACTTATTTAAAAATTGAAATATTTGAAGATAAACTCAAAGACATTCCCAAAGAGAAATAAAAAGGTAAAGAGATCAAAATTATAGAAAATAAATAAAAAAGAAGCCAGCAACCCAGGAAGTTCATTTCACTAATAAGTGTTTGGGAAAAAGAAATAGTGAAAGAAGACAGAGGGAAATTATCTAAGATTAAAAAAAAAGGTCATTTTCCAAAAGTGGTAAAGAATAAGTTTTCTGATTAAAAGTGTACTTGATTATTCAATGGAATGAATTTTTAAAAATCCGGTCCACATGAGAACACACTGAAATTTTAGGAAATAAATAGAAAATCTTAAAATCTTCCAGAGGGAAAAACAGAAGGATCATGAATTATCCAAGTGGATTCTAAAATACTACAATGTTCTCAATGTTCTGAATATACTGAAAAATATATATACACATATAAACATATAGACATATACATAAATATATTCAATATACAGTTCTATAACCAATTAAACTTTTCATTACATGAGGGTAGTATAAAGACACATTCCTACATGCAAGAATTCAGGAAGTTTACTTCACCTACATCCCTTCCACATGCTGTTACTTAAAGATACACTGCAGCAGAGTAAGTGTGTCTTCTAAGAATGAGGAAGAAGTGATCAATCCCAGAGTGTGTAGTTTAATTCAATCCAATTGGGCAAAGAAGGGAGGTTTGAGAATACTAATTGTCCACAATCCCACTAACAACCAGTGAAAACTGGAGCCAGAGGATAGAAGACTCTGAGAAGAGGTTTCGTGGAAAAGGGCAGACTCAATAAATTAGGTGGTTTTTTTAAAAGCCTGAAAAAACTGTGGCTACAAAAAACGACAAATCGTTTCTTTTTAAAGAAGAAAATAAAGTCCAGAAGAAAATACCCTCAAAAACATCGTGATCAAAGTATGAAACAACTGAAAATATGATTGCTTAGATTCATAATTATAGCCTAGGAAAATAGAATCCATTTTTGTTGCTGTTGTTGTTTTTGTTGACCTTAGGAACATTTTCCGTCAAGTCTTCCAGAGGTCATAACAGTTGAACAAGAGACAAAAAATTATATTTCTAGCACACTAATTGGCTCTGCAGTGAAAAATCTTTACATAACCATAATAATAGAAAGTTTTATAGTGTTTTCCAGTTTGTAGAATCGATTCATGGCCAGAGTTTGGAAGACAGCTTTTGCTTACGGAACAGAATTTAAATGTTAACAGTGTTAACAGGTAAAAATGCAAGAGTAATAGACAAAAGGTAGGCTAGGAAAAGCGGGAGAAGAGATAGAGGAAGAGCAGTTAATGTCTTTATCTGACAAAGTAGGGAAAAAGGTGATGTTGTTGAAAGTGATGCGTCAGACTTCACACCACAGCAGTATAAGCTCATGTTTTGAAATATCCCTTTCTATTCAAACCACATAGCAATTCTTGACAATATGATTGCATGATCTACTTCCATAAACCCATCCGAAAAAGTCTAGTCTCCCTGGACTTCAGGAGAGGGTGGGCGTGATCTAATCATCAAGTTGCTATGATGATTTCTATCCTGAACTGTGATAGGCAGAATAATGCACTCCTCCAAAGATGCCGATGTTCTAATCCCCAGAATCTATGAATATGTTACCTTACATGACAAAATGTAATTTGCAAATGTGATTAAGTTAAGAACATTGAGATAAGAGGATTATCCTGGATTATCCCATGGTCCCAATGTAATCACAAGAGCGATTCCCTTTAAGAGGGAAGCAAGAGGGTTAGAGCCAGGGAGAGATTTGAAGATGCTACATTGCTGGCGTTTGAAAAAGGATGGAAAGGCCAAAGAATTCAGGTGGCTCTCAGAAGCTGGGAGAGTTAAGGAACAAAACTCTCCATTAGAGTCTCCAAAAGGAACACAGACATGCTGACACCTTGATTTCATCCCAGTAAGACCCATTTTGGATTTCTGACCTACAGAACTATAACATAATACATTTGGGTTGTTCTATGGCACTTAGTTTGTGGAATTTGTTACAGCATCAATAGGAAGCTAATACGTAAGCCAATTTACACAGCTTCTTAAGAGAATGGATTTCTACCATTTCTCTGTCCAAGGTTACTTTCAGGTATTGTGGTCAAAATACGGTAGAGTCCAGACGATACGGATAGGCAACTATATTAAGTTTATCTACCTAATATTTCTTAGTAGTGTTTCGATCCTGCCCACACATTAGAAGCATCTGAGGTGCTCTAAAGATATTAAATGCCAGGCCCTCCAGTAGACCGATTAAATAAGACTCTCTGGAAAAGAGGCTTGGGCATTAATATTTTGTAAACGGTCACTAGGTGATTTTATTGGGAAGTCAAAGAGTTGAAAATTAGTGGTCTACACTGACTCAAAGAAGTCATTGGTAGACACAAGAGGTGGTGCTGTACACAAAAATCTAAAACATGTAGGACCACTGTAAGACCTTAGTAATAACCCACATTCTTCTCTTGTTCACCTCATGTTCCGTCTCTAGGTGATGTGTTTTTCCACCTATAACTGCTGTATGCTTTATAGTCACCCAGTTCCTTCCCTATAATATAATTATAAAAAAACTGAAATCATTTTTTCAAGACATCCAAGAATGCTGAATGGACAATTCTAAAACCTTATCTCAACTCAATTAAGTCCTACTGAGATCTTATCTCTCTTTACTCCCTATGTCACTATTCTCATAGTTTGCTGGCTTCTCTTCTTTGTCTGTTAGATCCTATTAATGCATACTGCCTTTTCAATTCTGTTAACTCATTTTATTTCCACTAACTCAACTGCATACTACTCCTCTACTATACAACCCATTCTCCTTCTGAAAGTCTCCTCTGACTATGTACAGGAAGAGATCAAATGAAAAAGACATAGCCACATTGAACAGCAAAGTAAACCTCATTATCAATCTAAATCAGAAGAGAAATGTGAAGTAGTAAGTCAGGCAGAGGCTGGGGCCT
Source organism: Globicephala melas (assembly GCF_963455315.2). Taxonomy (NCBI): domain Eukaryota; kingdom Metazoa; phylum Chordata; class Mammalia; order Artiodactyla; family Delphinidae; genus Globicephala; species Globicephala melas. Next base: position 73,943,551 of record NC_083320.1, on the reverse strand, counting down.
GCTGCATAGTTGATCTGTTAGTTGAGGAATGAGGTTCAAATGTGAAGAGAGTAGAAGAAAGGTCATGCTTAAAATCAGGAACTGGAATAGGATATCCTACCAAATGTAAAATAGATAGCTAGTAGGAAGCAGCCGCATAGCACAGGGAGATCAGCTTGGTGCTTTGTGACCACCTAGAGGGGTGGGATAGGGAGGGCGGGCGGGAGATGCAAGAGGGAGGAGATATGGGGATATATGTATATGTATAGCTGGTTCACTGTGTTATACAACAGAAACTAACACACCATTGTAAAGCAATTATACTCCAATAAAGATGTTAAAAAAAAAAAAATCCCTAACCTAGGGAGTGAACTGAATAGAGCTGTAGCAGATCACTGATGAAACTAAGCCTTATGTAAATTGTACTGAATTTTTAAGAAAAAAGGAGGAGACTCAATCTTGCCTCTGAGGCCTGGGTCAAGCCACCCACTAGCTCAAGTATCTGGATGTGAAGTATTCATAATTATTCTGCAGCATAGGAGTAACATGCTTCCAACACAGACAATGTTTTGGCCAGACAAAAATAAATGAAGATAGATAGATAGATAGGGCAAGAATGAACAAATTCCCAATCAAGAAAGATCTGTAAATTTTTATTAAAAACTAATGGTAAAAAAGACCCCAAACAAAATTAAAATCAACTACTCAACTACTGGGAAATAAATAAATGCAGACAAAATAAAAATAGTAAACCAACTTGAAAAAGACTTTATAAACATATTTAGAATCTCAAAGACATAAAAGATTAAATTATATCTACTAAAATAAAAAAAACTAAGAAATTTAAAAACAAAACCATTTGTTAATTAATTAAAATAATTATTAAAAAGTTAAAAGACCAGTCTTGGACATATAAGAAAGAGCCAATTAGAAATGCTGGAAATTAACAAAAATTGGGATTAAAAATCTCAAGAGAAGGAATTAATATCTAGATGGATAGACATGAAGAGAGAATTCATGATCAGAAGACTGCACCAGGGGTTTTATCCAGGTTGCAACACAGAGTGATCAAAAGTAAAAAATATTAAAGAGCGATTAAAAAAACCCAGCAAACATAGGAAAAGATTGAGATATTCCAAGATACATCCAACAATAAAGCCAGAAGAAGAGAATAGAGCAAATAACTAGGAAGAAATACTGAGGGTAATATGGTGAGTCCTTTCAAGAAATGTAAAAAAATAATGTACACAGGTCCTGAGTAAGACAGAGATAAATATCTAGACATATTGTAATAAAACTGCAGAGCATCTGTTATAAAAAGAAAATTTTATCATCTACCAGAAAGGTGACAAATTACCTATAAAAGGATGAAATAAGGGGATTTCTCTGGTGTTCCATTGGTTAAGAATCTGCCTGCCAATGCAGGGGACGTGGGTTTGATCCTTGGTCGGGGAACTAAGTAAGATCCCACATGCCGCTGGGCAACTAACCCCGCGCGCCACAACTACTGAGCCCACGTGCCCTAGAGCCCCTGCACCACAACTAGAGAGGAGCCCACGTGCCTCAACGAAAGATCCCACATGACGCAATGAAGATCCCATGTGCCGCAACTGAGACCCGACACAGCCAATAAATAAATAAATAAATAAATAAATAAATAAAAGTAGCCTTCTCACTAGCAAAAATGGTGCCAGAAAACAAAGTAATACTATTTTCAAAATGCTGTTATTCCTAGAAATCATTACAAGCCACACTATTATTCAAGAGTGAGGACAAAATAAGTGCATTTTCAGATACACAAAAACGAATCACTCATACACCCTCCCAGAAAGAACTACTCTGGGCCGTGTTTCACAAGGAGAATATAAACAGAGGCAAGGAATCATTACAAAAAGAATGGTCACTACAGAAACTGGAAAATTTTGTCAATAAACTTTAATCATTTTTTAAATAATTATATTCTTAAAAAGGAAGATGCAGTTAAAATGTAAGAATATAATAGGAAGGAAGTGGGTAGAGGTGCAAATAAGCTTTTTTTTTAATTTGAGCAAAAAATAAAAATAAGGACTATCTTGGAATTTTTTATAAGACTACACAGGTATTTCTGAAAGTGTATGGAACAAGAAATACATGTTAAAACATTTTAATTAAACTTAGATATTCAACCAATGTAAGATTCAAACAAATTTGAGTACCACGAAAGAGAGAATGGAGGGAGATTGTGTGAATCAAGTAGATAATCCAAATAGATACGGATTCATTAGATTCAAAGGGGTGCCTCTATGTGGGATTGCAGTTTGTAAAAGGTGGGATGGAAGGGGCTTTTTGGTATGAACTCTTCCCTACTATTTTGTTACTTTTTTTTTGATAAAAATTAAAAAAGAATCCAAGTTAATGTACGGTGTTTGTGATAAATAGTGATCCATTTGCTAAAACCCAGCAACACTTAACTGTCATTGATGTCAAAGGCATTTGTTTATTATAAAATTTTTCCACTATTAAATTGGGCAGCACTTGCTTTCATGAGATGTAGTTTGATGTTACGAATAACAGAATTGTTTCTATTTAGTTTAAAAGCTCCCTTTCCTGAAAACAGCTGGGTTTTTCTACAACTAAATGTGGTTAAAATAACCCTTCCAGTCTAAGTAAGTCTTCCTATTCAATTTTACAGAAGGAAGCAGAAGACAAAATAAAACCACCCAGATTTAGAACTAAGATATGTGCTTGAAGATGCCAGTGTTCTCTAACGAGGTTTTCAGACAAAGAACTCTGAACTTAAAAGACTCAATAACACCTAACTGAAAAGAAAAGTCTCAAGAAAATAAAAAGAAATTTTCTTAAATTTAGATTCTCTTTGGGGATTGGTCACAGAAGCTATTTGAAAATCTCTGCATTTCTTCACAGAAAAACTTTAACGCCGTTTTATGTATTTCTTTTTTTCTCATGTTTATTTTAAACACTAAAATAATGTTTCTTTAAAAATTTATACGTTGCAGAAAATTTAAAGGAAGGGAAAAAAATTACCCATGGTTTCATCATAGGATTTCAATTTCTGTGAGTTTTATTGTTGTGTGTATAGTCTTCCATTCTTCTTCTTTTTAATCTCTTTGCGTGGGAGGTTTGGTTGCTTTTTAAATTTCTCTTTACATAATTGTAATCAAACTGCATATAAAATTCTGCTCTTTTAAAGTAAGCATTTCAAGAAGTGGTTCACCCTCTTTAAGTCCTTTGGAGAACTACACACTTTATTTTTTGATATGTAACAATTACATTTATTTGTTCAATGAATATTTCCTAACATATGCCAGGTACTGTTTGTCCTGGGTGCTAGAGAGAGAAAAAAATGATCTTCCCTCCTGGAGTTTACACCCTAATGGGGGAAAAACTCACACTGAGGATAATAAATAGTAATTTATATAGCATATTAGAAAGTGGTGTATACTATGGGAGATGTATATCTGAATAGCAAGATGAGAAGTGCTGGGGCAAGGTTCCAGTGCAGGTAGGGAAGGAAGGTCTCACTGGGAGATAACATTTGAACAAAGATGTGAAATTGGCAAGAATGATGATCCATGGTGATTTCTGAAAGAAGGATGTCCAGGCAGGGTGAGCAGCCAGCGCAAAGGCCTTGAGGTGGGAGCACGCCTGGCCTGTACAAGGAAGAGCAAGGAAGCTAGAAGGGGTGGTCAAGATGTAGGGGAATAGAAGAGCTTAGTGTAATTGGTGGCAGAGGGCAGGTCACATAGTAGGATTCAAATCATTAAGTTCTTTGACTCTTGTTCGAAGAGAAATGGGGGTCCAAATTCACAGAAATTAGTTTCTGTGGAAATTTGAGCAAAACATTTAATATATAAAAAACTAAACTGGAGAAAATACTATATGCTGTATTGTAAAGAGGAAGTTTTCAGGTCCTTTGAGGAAGGACTAAATGACCTTTCAATCTTTTACTTCTAAAATTGAACTCTGTTTAGTAACATTCTATTCAAAAATGCTTTTGAAAGAAAAATGTAGTATGATGGGTTTGTCACTGAGTTATGACACAGCAGGGTATTTAATCTGCCCTTGATTTAATCTTGAGACACTTGGTGCCAGGGCATTCTGACTATGGTCTCTGCTATGGAATTCTCTGCTCAGGTTGTCTTTTCATTTAAAATTAATTGAAAAAGTATCTATCTGCTGCTGTTTTCAACCACCTGAAAATGCATAAACGTTGAGTAGCCTGCAAAGTGTTTTTGGACTTCTCTTGTCTTCCTGTGTATTTTGTGGATGGGAGAACAGAACAGTAAGATCAATGGGGTTTTAGTTTTATCATTATAGAGGGAGTCATACAATTTTTACGTTGCTATGCTTTTCATTGCATGAATGATATTTGGGATAAACAAATACATGTAAAAAATCTACATGAATATGTTAAGAGTTGTAAAAAGGATACCCACAGTCCATTCTTTTATCATTGATGTGATATTCACTCACTTAATATTTATTGACTTCTTATTCTGTGTCTGGAGCTGTTTTAGGTACTACAGACACAAAAATGAAGAACAGTATAGTTCCTGCCTTTATAGATTTTAAATTAGCAAGTCAATGTAGTGTGTTAAATGCTATGACGGTAGAAGTAAAAGATGCTATAAGAGCATATAGAGGGGGCATCTCATCCAAGATTAGATGTGCAGTGTTATTCAGGACATGTTTCAAATACTTAAAGCACACATGCATGCACACAAAAATTCAAGCTTCGCATTTGCCTTTTTAAACACCTGAAATGGAATGTCCCTGGGGCTGTTTTTCCTAGTAAGCAGGGCTTTTTAATTAGAGAACTGGGTCTGCTCCTCATTCTAAAGAGATAATCAGAGGATGTCCTTGATAAAATAAAGTGAACAGATATTTACTATTTCCACAAACTCTGAACTTTTGGATGGTCTATTCTTTCACCTCATTAGAAACTTCCTACTCCTAGCAGAGTTCTAACCTGGGCTATAATTGCAGCAGATACTACCAGATTTTCAGCTAGTTGAAGTCAAACAAATAGCTGGCTTCACCATCTTGGTTACTAGCAATTGGTGTAGCAATTGTATTACATGTAGATACCCAATGGAAAACAACCAAGAGCCATTTTGAATGGAAGCCTTAAAGTTCCACAGAAAAAAATTGACTGCCTCAAGTAAACTGGTTGGACAAACTGGATTTGGGATTGTCAATACAGGTGTCACACCAGCAGCAGAGGACAAGCCTCTGTTTTCCCTTTCCTTGGATGTACTTTAGAGATAAGATATGTGTCCCACTGTACTATCCAATAGGGATGGAAGAAAGAGTATTCATGGTGATTTTTAGTTTTCTACTTAGCCTGCAGCTGCAACCTGATGTTTTCCAATGTATAGTGTTCCTGTTTTCACAATCACTTTTTTCCCATGAAAAACTAACAGCTTCCCCTTGTGTTTTGTTGACAAGGAGTTGGGATTTTATTTCAGCAAACTAGTAAAGTAGAAACATTAACTCCCATGCCCTGGAGGAGATAGGATGCGTCAAATATCAAGATAAAGACCCAACACCTGCCATGCTGGAAGGAGTTAGAATAGGTCCATGCTTTGAATAGAAATCCCTCTGTGTGCCACAAACAAATGTAAAAAGTCTGCAAAAGCTTCCAGCGGGAAGTAATTTCTAAGCCCTGAATTATGGGAGGAGTTATCCCAGGGAGGAGTGGTGGGAATGAATTTCAGGCAGACAACAGGTTGTGTTACCTGAAGCTAGAGAGAAAATGAAACCTATAAAGAAATGAAGAGGTTCATATTCAGTATGAGTTGAGTGAAGAATATGAGAGTACAGTATGTACCAATGCACTGAGAAGGGCTGCGTGACCATTTGAAGAATCAATGACTGATAAATGTGTAGGTTTGTCCTGGAGAGTCGCAACTTATTTGAATTGTGATTATGAAAAATTTGTGATTTTCAAAAGAACTGGCAAAACTCACTACAATCATTTTCTTGGAGAAGAGAATGAGATCCAAATTTTAATTTTTGGACAGAGCTCCAAGTCCCAGGGCCTTAACTTTAATGGAATATCACTGTAAATAAAAGAATAAATTTGACTCTATAATCCTCCAAATGTATTTTGAAGACATTTTATGTAAGTGAATCTACATACCAAAATGTTAAAAATATGATGCTCTAAGAAAAGTCCTCAGATACACATTATTTAAAATAAAAAGTTCTTAACTTTGTAGTAAACAAAATCTATTTGTAATACATTTTTTCCTAATATTTAGATGATACATTATTCTTGACTTTATTTTTCTCATATGTTACATTTTCTGGAATCGGATTAATTTAGCCTTCGTGTACTTTGAAATCATATACTAGGTCACCTCAAACTGATCTTTTTTTTTTTTTTTTTTACTGAGAATATCATCTTAACATTTTCAGTGGAATACACATTCCAGACAGTTGGTATCATTTCTATTTCTCTATCCAGTTCCCCTTGCTTGCCAGTAATATGTAAGTGTATGATATTCACTTGGAATAAAGAAGACTGCATTTGCCATTAGGCTGGACTGGTGGTGTCTCCATAATAACAACAGGTTTCTGACACATGGCTTTAGTTACTTTATATAGTGGTGTAGGCTGGAAAAAATGTGAGTTCTAGAGACTCAGATCTAAGCCTGAAACTTAGCTCTTTATTTAAGACTAAAACCTCGGGAATATTCATTGCCTTCTCCAAATCTCAGTTTTCTAATATGCAGTGGTAGTAAGGCCATCGCTCCAAGGTTGTTTTAAATATTAAAAATTTAATGAATATATACAAAGTGCCTACAACATGGTTGAGACTTAATGAATGATAGTTGTGACTATAATAATAATGATCACAGTATTTACATAAACCAATAATATGTATTTATGGAGATTGAGAAAAGAAGTTAGAAATCTTAAAGAAATAGCTTTTTTTTTTTTTTTTTTCCTTTGTGGTACGTGGGCTCCTCACTGTTGTGGCCTCTCCCGTTGCGGAGTGCAGGCTCAGCGGCCATGGCTCACGGGCCCAGCTGCTCTGCAGCATGTGGGATCTTCCCGGACCAGGGCACGAACCCATGTCCCCTGCATCGGTAGGCAGACTCTCAACCACTGCGCCACCAGGGAAGCCCCCAAGAAATATCTTTTAAAGAGATATGTGATGCTTTCTTATAAATAATTTAAATGAAGAGTGAAATCATCAAGTCAAATATTATGTATCATAAAATAAAAATTCAAATGCTTCTTATACATAACTAGTTGCTGGGTATATAAAGGATAGAAGTGTAATTTGAAAGATTTTAGCATTTCTGTAAAACCTGAAATATAATTTTATTGCATATTTGTTTCTGGGACTTTCACCTTGTTATGCTATGTATTAAGTTCAGAAGTTTCCTATAACTACACTTTCACTTTCATTGATCAAAGATTCTAAAATGACATAATCAATAAGCATAATAAAAATGAGTATACCCTATTCTTGATATGATGAAGCTTATTCATTTCTAGTAATATACAATGTTATTATAGTATATACATTATAAAGTAAAACTACATAATGACTATAATGTTAGCAGGCATTGATGATCATTGCTTATATCAGAGGTCAACAAACTATGGCCCATGGTTTGTTGTCATGCAGCTTATTTTTGTAAGTAAAGTTTTATTGAAACAAAGACATTTATTCATTTACGTATCGTTTATAGTATCTTTCGTGCTGTAACAGCAGAGTTGCAGCAGAGACCACATGAGTCTCAAAGTCTGAAATACTACCTGACCCTTTACAGAAAAAGTTTGCTGATCTCTGGCCTAAATTCATTATTTTATAAAAATGGTCATTTTAGTTGTGTCTTTCCTTCTTCAGTTATTAGCTGAACTATTGCAATAAAGAGAAAATTCCTCTCATCATCTACTTGGTTACCTTGAAGTGCAAATTGTATAGAAGCAGAATAAGTATTTTATTTGCTAGTTTTAAAAGTAAGTTGGTTTCTTGACATCCTCCGGAGGCCAGCGATGAGTTGTGGGGTTTTTTAAGAAGTATTATTATCACCTCATTGATTTAAATATTTTAGATGTATTGTATTTCAGTTCCTTGCATGTTCCACGTTTACTGATGCTAAACTGTCCCAGTTTGTACTATTAAAAACATCAAGTAGTCTTCCAAGTCATTTTATGATTACCCTATCAGTCTGTTTCCTTGCTTTGGTGTGACAAACTGTTTCAGGCTCATAATTATATATCCTGCCCAAGGTGTGGAATCTGCCATTTCCCCCAAGGATCCTCGTATTCTTTTAGAGAAAAGTGTTATTAGAGACCACTATGAGGATCTAGGGATCTTGCTAGATCATTGTTTCTAGGATTTTTTTAAGTAGACTTAGCTAAAGAATTTTTTTTAATACATCACAATTACTTATCATTCATCAGGACTACAGAACTTTTACTTAATCTCATCTATCTTATGTCTGTATCCTGTTTCTCCCTTACCAAACCTCCCTGGTTCTCAATGACACCGTAATAATTACTTATTTGGTTTTTATCTCACTATACAATACATACACAAAAATTTAAGAATAACGATACCAATTAACTAAAGATGCTATTTTTCCCCCTCTAGGTTATATCTCACTATATATATATTTAATACACAATTAAATATTACACATTTTAAAATTATTTGGTATATTGCTGTTCTGTATTTTGTCACAAACTCAACTAGAATCAAGTTTCATACGTTGAGTCATTATCTTTACTGTCTTCTCTGATCACAGATTATACTCATAACTCTGGACAGTCATCTTAAGGTTTTTATTTTTCACTTCAACTAGAACTATGAAAGAGACAGTTTGTGGTCCTTTGGTTCCCCTTGCCCTTTTCAGAAGAAACATCTTTCATGCATAAGCAGTTCACCACTGAGCAGATATTAATACAATGATTGCTTGGAATGTGTATTTTTCTTATACTGGGATAGCCAGCCTTATTGGTTAGTGCTGCTGTGTATGAGCATAGGTTTTAAGTTAGAAATATAGCGAGAACAAGGGTATATATGGTGATAATCTTGTATGTGTTCTTAACTGAATAATTTGGCATTCTAGAGTCATGTTCTGCTTACTCTGTGCTACTATTTTTTTTCTAATATAGAAATATGGGAAATAAACTACTTTAAACATCTTATAAACAATAAAATACCCCACATGGTTTAGAATAATAACAAGGGAAACGTAATACTTGATGGACCCAACGGTCTCAACTACTGCCCCAAATATTTCTCATAGTCAATACAACATTTAGGTAAGATTTTGCATATGAAAATCTTAATTCTTGGAAATGAAATAAAATATGTCAGTGTCAAGGTAGAATAAGAAAATGGCTATTAAACAGCACTATGCATGCCAATAAATCATGGGGAATCTCTCTCTCCCTTACTCGCTCTCCCTAGTGGGATAAACATGGTTTGTCACATTCAGAGAATACTGTATACCGTAGGAATAATCAGAACATATTGTTAGCTCCAATTTTCCATCATTTATTTTTCAGTGCCAAACAAAATGAACCTCACCACACAGTTTAGTCATTGGTAGAAAGAGAATTAGCCTTTTAATGGGAGCCGCTGTTTTAAAAAGTGGCTCTTAGAAGTAGAAGATGGAAGGAAACACTGCTCATATTAATGAGCACGATTGTTCATTGTGCTTACTAATGCTATATAGAAAAGCCTCTTCAAAAAGTTTTCATTACTACATATTTTGCATAATGCCCGTATTAAAAATCAATGTACTATTTGCCTCTGAAAATACTGCAGCTGATCTCGAAGTCCGTTTGAAAGAAAACTGAACTCAATAGACACAGACTGATTCTTCATCCATCTGACATGTCATGCCAACAAATGGGTTTTTTGTGCACTCTGTCAGGGTCTTAATCAGTGTCAAGACAGCCCCCAGCACCAACTCAGCTCTGAAAGCTCTCCTCACACTTAATCCTTCAACTTGTATATGTTGTAGAGACATTCAGATGAGGCATGATAATACACATGATTTACTTGGTTCTGTCAATTCTTGGATTTGTCACATATCAAAATTGCATAAAGCTGGATCTCTCCCACCTGAACTACTTAAAGAGTACGTTGCAAAGATAATAATTCTAATTGCCATGCAGAACTATTTATTGTAACTTGATGTTTGCATTTTTATAAAAAGAGGTTTCGATAAACCCATTGGTAAAACTCTGTAATAATTAGGTCCTCATGAATAGATGTTTGTGTATAAATGGTTTTCTTGCTTTTTGGCTACTAAATATATGTAAATTAACACATGGTGTTATGTGAGTTAAGGTTGAATAAGTGTTTGCTTTATTGGAACCATGTAAAATTAAAGCCTTTTGGTGAATACATATATATGAACAAATTAATTTTTATTTAAAACTCAGCATATTGCTTATGTGTTTCAGATTAAAATAATATTTTATAAGGGAAAACAGTTGCACGAAACTGAACTGTATACATTTCTTAGTTTGAAGTATAGATTGGCTTATGTCTCCCTAATACTGACCCAGGAACTTCATAGCTGGATTAAAATTGAGGATATATTTTTCTCTCCTTCTTCAGAGAGAAAGACAACCCTGGTGCAGGATGAACAAAGAAACCTTTCTTTGTTCAATGGAGAAAGGATGACAGAACAAATGAAAGGTTAATTCTATGGTATGAGAAGCTAAAACAATGTCTAAAATACTGCTAGAATTGATAGAAGAGTTCAATTATGTGACAGGAAAAGAATTACATGTATATAAATAAAAAATTTTGATATGATGTTAAAATTAAGACCTTATAATTAAACTGATTATGCTCAAATACTTTCTAGCTATTGCATCATGGATAAAGTTGCTTAACCTCCGTGCTTCAGTTTCCTCATCTATAAAATGGAACTAACACTAGTCATTGCTTCCCAGAATTGGTAACTATCCAACTGTGTTAATATGTTCAGGAACTTAGTTCAGGAACTTTGAATGGTGGAGATGTGCATACAAAGATGAAGACTATTGGGCTAGATAGACACTGTAAATAAAAGGCAAGTTAAATGCCAGAAATGAAAAGTACATTACCAGACATAATGTTAAGTCTTAATCAGGGTATACGGTAAATTGCTAAACGTGATTCACAAACATCTAAACTGATGAAAATCAAAACAAGTAGAGCGAACATTTAATTATACTGGGATTTTAATATACTCCTTTGCATATTTCAACAAGAGAGAAATTTTACAAGGTTATTTGCTTTCTAAGAAGTGTTCCCTCTTCCAAACTTTTGATTCAAATGCCAGGTATTTAAACTCCTCTTTCCTGTGTATTGTACCCAGAGTTGCTCTGCCAACTTCTGAACATTACTTGCCTTTTGTCTTCTGAAATGTACATAATGGTAGCCGGCTTTGCAGTTCATACCGGATGGGAAGTCAAGCGAGCCTTTGTTTGACATCCAGTTTGTCTGGCATCTGACATTAGCATTGCTAACTACCTAATTGCTAAGTGCTACCAATTCAGATATTGTACATCATTCATGGACTCTGGCAACCATTTTATTTTTAAAGGAAAACAAGAAAAAGTATTTTATAGAGTATCAGGTATAGTGAAACATACATTTGGCTGTATAAATGAACTGATTTCAGATATATACACCCAAATATGCATGTATACATATAGATATATATGTTAGCAAGTAAATAATAGGAAATAAAAGTTGTTAAATATTGAAATAGTTTAATAAAGATATTGGATTCATTTTTAGATGTTTTAAATTTAAATTTTTTGATACTTAAGCTGGATTTGTTCAAATTTGCCTGAAGAAAAGGGTTAGGTTTAGATTTATTCTCAAAGAAAGGCATCTAACACTATAATAGTGAAGAAATGCTATACACAGAGGGAAGTCACAGAGGAAAGGGAAGACTACAATCTAACATTACAGAATAAAAAATAAAAGGGAAAGATTTAAATATATGTAATATACCCAATGAGATTTATTTGTCTAAAATCCTTCTCTATATATGGACCTGTGTGTACACTAAGTAACTCTCAAGGTGTAAGTTTAAGGATAAAAGCATGTACAGTAGAGCTTGCTGAACAGGTTCTGTGGAGACTGGTGGAACATGATTGACAAGCAGTGACAGGCCATAGCTTAGCGGAAGAGACCAGTCTGCATAGAGTGAGTGTGAATGTGGAGGCCTGCAGGAGGCTTTATTTGATAGGATCACACATGAGTGAGTATTTCTGAAAGATGAGGACAGTATAATCAGGAAAAGTTCAGTTTGAAGATTGGAATAAAGTCTTTGAAACTAGAAGCTTTCTTTTTTGAACTATAGAGACAAAGTATGAGATCTAAACACAGTGCCCCTTGTTTCATTAAAGAGAAAGCAAGAAAGAGGAAGGGAGGGAGGGAGGGAAGAAAGGGAAGAAAGAAAGTAGTAAAAATGGTCAACTCCACGACTTGGGAGTAGACTGGGACATGTGCTCTACCATGTGTAATTTTCCTCAACCTTGGAGCACTCTTGGGGCCATATAAAGTTTAGGTTTAATCTGACCTACAGGTAAAGGGATGAACTAGATACCCTTATATGCTTTCAATATCCTTTCCAACCCTGTGTAAGCTTCTATTTGTGCTATTCTTAAGGAAAATCGTGGCTGGTGGAAGGAGGTTATAGACATTCTAATAACTACATATCTTGCTTGACTTTTCCATTTTTAGTTACATTAGAATGCCTCTAAGGAATAGAATTAATTTTTCTGAAATAGCTACTCACTCGTACAAATAACTCACGTGGCTTAGGGCACTAGTCAATTGCAACTTCATTGCCAATCTACTTCCCAGTGAATGTGTGTGTTTTCTTTTGAAAACATTGCCCTGTGTTCTCAGAGGCATATTTGGGCAAAGGCAAATGTCATAACCCAAAGGTCTCCAACAAAAGTATACACTGCTTAGAGACGCTGCCATTGAAGAAATATGGCACCGTGGACTGCCAAGAAAATATTCAGCATCCAAGTCTGAGTGAGGATTGTTTTATTTCGTAGTGTATGAAACAAGCCTGTCAGAAACCTTTCAGTGCACGCATACATTTCACTATGAAACCAAATTCTCATGCCTTTCTGCTACCCCTTCCTTCCGGGAGAAAAAAAACCAGAAGAAATAACTAACTAATAGAATAGGATAGTATAACTCTAAATCTTGCACAAAATGAATCTTATTCATTCATTATTCAACAATTATTTATGGAGAAAATAAAAGCTGTATTAGGTTCTATGAAACTGCGAAGAATTTTAAGAACCAGAAATTAGAATATAGGTTAAGATGTAAGACACCCAGGGAAATTTGGAAAGCAAATGGAACCAGAAATCCCTTTATTATATAGGCTTTATTTTTTACATCATTGCTAAATTTTCACAAAGAAATGGGAAAGATTTTAACAAGTGTTTATTAGCTTATTTAACAGTAGCAGATATAACAAAGACCATCCCCCCCCCCCAGACTGACCTCTCTGTGGCTCAAAAAAATAAGTCTACTTTTCATTGACTTCACAGTTCCATGCAGGTCAGGCAGCTCTGATTGATAGGCTTTGCTAAAATAATAGGTATGGATAATAAAATACTGCATCAGCTCTCACTTAAGCATAGTCACTCGGCAAAATTCTAACCATTACTGCATCTGATTCTGTGCCCCTTCTGCATTTCTTTGATCTGTTGACTTTTCCACATGATTATTTCAAACCTCCTTTTCTCTCCTCAGATCTGTACCTACTACCTTTTCACCTATCCTCATCCTCAGCTGATGTCCCAGTTCTTATTTGAGCAAGGAAATTTAAGCAATCAGAAGACAATTTCTACCAACTTCCAACACCACAATTACCCACCAGTGGCATCTGTACACTTATAGGCTGTCCTCCTCCCCTTACTATGGGTGAACTGTCCGTGTTCCTATCTAAGGCCAGTCCCTCAATTCTGCACTGGATTGTCTCTACTACTTAAAGATACCACCTCAGTGATTCTTCCCTTTCTCTTCTTTTTCATTTATTCTTCTACCCTCTACTGGATACTGTTTATCAGAAATACGATTTTGTTCCCTTCATCTTAAAAAAGAAATTCTCCTGACTCCAATTATGTCATCTCTTACCCCATTTCTTTGCTTCCCTTAATACAGAAAGTCCTCAAATCAGTGTGCACATTCACTATCTCCAGTTCTTCTCTTCCTGTTTTTGCTTAAACACACTCTAATCAAGTCTGGTTTACATCTCAAACCATTATTAATGGTCAGTTCTCTGACCTCATCTTACTCTGTCAGCAGCATTGAACACAGTTAGTCACACTTTCATTTTGCCTTTTTTTAAAAAACTTGAAGTATATCATTGATTTACAATATTATGTTAATTTCTGTATAGCAAAAGTGATTCAGTTCTATATATATATATATGTACATTTTTTATATTCTTTTCCATCCTGGTTTATCTCAGGATATTGAATGTAGTTCCCTGTGTTATACAGAAGGATCTTGTTGTTCATCCTTTCTATATGCAGCACACTCTCATTTCGAAATACTTTTTTTCAAACATTTTCCTGGACAGTAAGATCGTGTTACTACTCCGCCCAAATCCTATCAGTAGTTCCCATTTCCCTCAGAGTGAAAGCCAAATTCTTACAAGGCCAGGATGCTAGACAGCTCATACTAGGTCATTTTGTTTCACCATAAAATATGCATATCATTATTTTTATTCTCCTAATGAACTTCAGCACTGTTCTTCTTGACTTTCCTATTTCTATCAATTATTTTGTCTCTAAAGTTCTTTCTACTTTGTACTCCATACACACATTTACCCAGTCTTACTGGATTTTGTTCTCAATGTCTTTTTAAGCACGAAAAGATTGTTATCGTGTTTTCCCTAAAAAAGTGTGAGTGAGCCTCGATAGAATTCTACCTTACTCCAGCAGACATCAGCTTTTAAATTAACTATTTTATCTCCATGTGAATTATCTATATAATTTTTTCTCTGTATTAGTGCAGATATCATGACCTCTTAATGCAAGATAGAAATGTCCTTCGCCTTAAGGAAAAACAGCCACACAAATGAATTTGACGTGTAAACAAATGATTCCACTTTTGTTTAGTTAAGTGCTGAAGAAGCATCAGAGGTTACTCAGAAGCATAGGGGAAGAATGAATCCCTGGGCTGGACTGGGGAAGAAGGAGCCGAGGCGTGCTTCCCTTGGGCAGGGACGCTGAAAGCGGTTCCTGAAAGATGAGGAGTGTGTCAGTGATGGCTGAATCCGTAGACGTGGTTGAGGTCTCGAAAGGACCAAATTTGTGTTAAATGAAGATCTAGAGTTAAGAACTGAATTCCTGTCACGTGAAACTGGTCAAAGATTCCTGGGTTTGGAAGATTACTCTTATTTATTGAAACTGCAATGATATTTAAACAGTTTTTGTGAAAATCCTTGAAAACGGCAAGGAGTAGTAAATATATTTTGGCAATTAGGATTATGAAAATATCTAGGCTATGATATTATAACTGAATTTAGGTAGAGAGGTTGCAGAACTAATTTAGTCTTATCTGAACATAGCTGTGAAATGTCAGAGTTTCAGGAATATCGATTTTATACCGTGTACTATAAAAAGAGGATAACTCATGACATGATAAGGAGTAGCGTCTCCTGTTGAAATCTAATGCTTCCTTATGATCAGTTCAACACATATTTTAAAGTACATTATACAATAAATTAAAAATAATGATTTTGAGAGAAATTAAGCCATAACAGTCTGAAATCAGTTTGCCCACACAGTTAGTATGTTGATTAATGTCCTGTTAGACCTGAGACACTCATTTTTATCTCATTATTCAACCCAGTGTTTTCCCACAGCTATTGAATAAAAATGTAATTATTGCTCTAAATTATGTTATTATTAACTTTCACGTGGCATTTCTTGATAAACAGCGGCACAAAATAAAGGACCACGAGGAACAAGAAAGAATAAAAACCACGTAAGTATGTGGAACCCTTCACTATTCTCAACAGTGGAAAGAAGAGAGGCTAGTGTTTTTCCCTACAGAATTACGACCTAGAGAGTATCATATTAAGGGTTTTAAATATTGATGTTGCTGAGCCTGCATTTGTCAAATAAAATGCAGTTGACAATAATGGCAAATATTGGATCTTGTTCTAAAAATCTGTGAATATAGGCAAAGGCTCTTCTCATCTGCCCATACTTATGGATTCTTGACAGAGTGATCAACACAAAGGTTATTCACCCCAATATTGCCATATTTTCTTCTAATATCTGAAGTTTCAAAAGGAACATTTTTTGGTGACCTTTACCTGAAACAAACATGACTTCGGAAACAGAGCTCTGGGATCAGATCTGCACCTGTGTACTTAAATGGAATACTTTCTTCTTATATCTTGTCAGAGATATTATACAATGCAGAATCACAAAGCATTTTGGAATTCTCTAAAGATAATGTATCAATCCTCTGCTTGAGTTTTATAACTAAGATGGACCTTTTCAGAGTTAGGCTTTTGACATTGTTATGCAAAATGGCATTTTCATGCATTAATCCCCACAAGAACACTGAGTGCTACCCAATAATGTTATCACATTCAATAAAAGAGACTGCTCCAGAGTTTGATGGCTGCAGTTTCTTTAGCTTGATTATTAAAAAGGATAAAGTGTTAAAGCATCTGCATTTATATAGAAATACCTGTATTTTAAGCCATCCTAACAATATGCCAAGAAGCTAATAATCTGATAAATAAGCATCAGTGCTGAAATTCCATAGCAGGTGAGGCTCAAGGCCAGAAGGACAGCAGGGTTTAAATGAGAAAAAGACTCAGTCTTTGCTGAGTCAGCGTCCAGAGACTCAGCAAAGCACCATTGACCACAATGCCAAAGACCTACAATAAGGGCAGCAAAACTGGGGTAGAACTCAAGTCACAGATGGGTTATTTTATATTATGTTAATTATTTTATATTATGTTAATTTAACACAAGGCTCAGAGAAGTTATGTAAGTTGGCCAGTTGGCCAAGATCATGCAACTAGTTGGTGGTAGAGTCTCCTCAAAAGACTGTGTGTGTAGAAAGATAGGAACATCAGGCATAGGAAGCCACATCCTGCACTAGAGGCCTGCTACAGCAATCAGAACTTAATGATAAGAAAAAGATTCAGGGGCTTCCCTGGTGGCGCAGTGGTTGAGAGTCCGCCTGCCGATGCAGGGGACACGGGTTCGTGCCCCGGTCCGGGAAGATCCCACATGCCGCGGAGCGGCTGGGCCCAAGAGCCATGGCCGCTGAACCTGCGCGTCCGGAGCCTGTGCTCCGCAACGGGAGAGGCCACAACAGTGAGAGGCCCGCGTACCGCAAAAAAAAAAAAAATGAAGTGGTATATAAAGAAATATTTTATCACTTTAATTTTAGATTACTTAAGAATTTCCCTATGCTCACATAATCGAAATAAACACAGAACTTACATTTCTTTTGATGCCTATTATGTTTGAAATTAGTCCAGCTTTAATGTTACATATCCTTAAAATTAATATACAAGCTGCTGAAACATGTGAACAGTGCTGGGATAGAACTGAATTATCTGAAGTCCATTATTGGAAGAGTAGTCTTTTGGTCTTTTTTATTCACCTGGAGTTGTCATGTAGTTAAATACCAATCTCACTTATTACATACAATTTGACTTAATACTTGGGCTTTTTGCATGTACTAAAAAGACTTATCTCTTGTTTGTGTCAGGACTGTGGACATAAGTGTCAAGAAATAGACTCTTTTCTTTTGAAATGTGCTTCTGATCATAAGCATCTTGATCAACTTAAGGGTAATTAACTTCACATTGATATTTGAACTCCAGTCCTGAGAACTTCAGGAAGAGTTAGCTTTCACTTTCATTCTTCAATTGTCCAAGACCTGGAAAGAGATTCCCAAAGACCTGCTCAGTCATGCTGCCAAAAGATAATTCCAGAAGACTTCAGTCTGCTTTAAAAATATCAAATTCATTCTCAAATGAAAATTTTCATTTGAGGAAATCTAAAGAATAAATTACAGACTTGTAAGTAGTGAAACAACAGAAATCATAATACTCATCTGACTGCTTACGTTTTTGCATTTTCTTGCCAGATTGCTTTATAACCACATCTGTTTTATTTAAAGGATTTCCATACATATGGTCAAATTTCTTGCTTTCTCTCCAAATGTACATTTCCAGGTGACCTGAGCAGGAGTTTACAAACATAGCTACACATCAGAATCCATGAAAGATTTTTAAAATAGATTTTAGAGGCCCATCCCATATTTACAGATTCAAGCATTTGCAGATCACTCTCTAGAATATCTCTAATGGGATATTCTTATACTTGAATGCATTTAAAAACTGAATCATCTTTTTCACACCTAATTATAATTCTCTTTATATTCTCCTATCTTATCAAAGATACCATTGATCCCTGGGTTTGGAAAATTCATTATATTGGTACCCATCTTTTTCTCATCTGTTTCTAACTGATCTCAAAATCTAAATCATCATAACTTATTGAATGTTTTATCTTTCTACAGTCATGAGTAATCTGCTCCTGTTTCAAACAAATCAAAAACCAAACTAACCAAACAAAATATTACATAAGATCCATAGTGACAGTGAATCCCAAGATTCTGGTCAGAAATTAGAAGAAACATGGGAAGTTCTGTTGAGTAGATATGGAAATCTAGTTCAAAGCAGCAAGGCTATCTTTAATATCTCAAATAGATGCCTGGGAGCAGCCAGGCACCTGTCACAGTTTCTTCACACATATGCACACATGTGTGCACAATCAAAGATGGCACAAAGTTCTCCAGCCCTTGGCCTTAGCTCCATCTTTGTGTTCCCATACTTACACGCATCATTGAGATAGCAACAAGCATTTAAATGTGAGCTGTAAAAGGTTTTCAATATTATTTGAGGAAAGAGGGAGGAGATCCAGGAGAAAGCCATTCTCCCTATTTCTGGATAAAAATCTTACTATTTGTGGCTAAATAAGTATGGATAAGTTAAAAAACAACAAGCAAACAAGAAGTAGAGCTCTTCAGCTGGTTCTTTGCATAGTAAAAAGTGTCCATTGAATTCATAAATTGGAAGACCAAAACACTTAAAAATTATTTCTTCAGGAAACAGTAAGATTCATACCATGGCTACTTTTAAATCTCCATAAAAACAATAGAAATTAATTTCTTTGAACAAGAATTGCATGGTGAAATAACACATGGAAATGAAGAGGAAACTAGATGAGAAATATTAAATATAGAGAGTCAAAGAGATGAGTAAGGAATATTATAAAACAAAGAAGGCAGCTGCATATTTTGAAAATATAAACAATAATGAGCAGAATCAATAAAAGAGGTAAAAGAAATGAGCTGAAGGTTTTAGAAGCCAATCAGTGAAGAATAAACACATAGATGGTATTTTTGTTTGTTTTTGGCGTAGATCAAAACAAGTAAAACAGAAGGTATATTCAAAAATAAAAGAAAAGAAAATTTCCCTGAACTTAAAATGCACACCAGACAGCAAAAAATGTTAATAGCAATAGTTAACTAGGTCTTGATAAAATTATTGAATATTAAAGACACAATTTTATATTAAATATTAAGAAAACACCCAGTATGAATGAACAAAGTTACTCACACAATGAAAAAATTTAACCTTTTAGATTAGTCATTAGAACACTAATTGCCATAGGATGACATAAGAAATTCTGAGTTAAATAGATTTCAATCCAAATGTTCCTTACTCAGTTTAGTTGATTAACCATTCATTAACACATATAAAGGGGAAAAAAAGGTACACCTGTAGAAACACATTATAGAAATTTAGTAGTGGTAGAATATTTAAATATACTGGATTCATTCTTGACATATCAAACATATATAGAGGATTTGAATAATATAATAATATGATTTATTGATTAGCTATGCCAAACTGTTATGTCTGAAAAATAAAATGTACACTTTCTTTTCAAACACCTATGGAAGTTATTTTTAAAACTGATTATCTACTAGATCTTTAAAAAAATCTCAATATATTAAAAAAGAAGCACAAGTCCAGCACATCAATTTCCATTAAATCCATGAAATAAAACTAAAACTTAATAACAAAGCAAGAAAAATACAATATGACCTCTTAGGAATTAAAAAATACTATTAAAATAACATTTGAATAAAAAGAGTTAAAGGATATCAAAGCCATCATAACAGATCATTTAGAAACTCAGGACAATGAGAAAACTATATCACAATTTATACAATGTATTCAAGTCCAAAGTCAAAGGAAAATTCATAACATTAAAAAGATTGTACAACTACAAATAAATATAAGTAATTATTATTATATAAGCATATCCAGACAATACATATTATATAACATATATATCATAACACATATTATATTGATATAACGTATAACAATATATACCAGATTATATAATATTATACATACTAATATTTAGAGTATTCAATGTAAAGGCCATGTAAAGAATACAATAAACTTAGACACTGTAGTAGAAAAAATAAATATAGATAAAGTTAATAGATTAGAAAAAAACCCTAATTTTATAAATTTGAGGGTGCATTTTTGAAGTGATTCTTAAGAAGTGGTAAATGTCTTGTAAGAATCCTTAGCAAAAGTGAAAAACTACAAAGTTAAAATGTTACAAATTAGAAAAAGGATGTAAATACTGATGTTCAGGAGAACTAATATCTGTAGATGAACACTATGCAGAATTTCATAACAATAAATTTGGAAATCTCAAAGAAATGAAGAATTTTCTAAGAATATATGTATTAGTATAATTGACAGAATTTTAACCAAATATATTATAACTTAAAAGGAATTTAAACAAATGGTCAAAGAACTACTCCCAAGAAAGGAATTTGACTGAGAAAGCTTAAATACGTTCATCACACATTCAAGAATAGGTTAATTACTAGATTTTTAAACAATTTCCTGCACATGTACTAAAAAAGAAAGGTTTACCAAGTTATTCTATAAAGTCAGTATAATTCTGAATTTAATACAAGAAATTTAACATGCAAAAATGTCAAATGCAGACCATTCTTATAAATATTAGCAAAAATCTAAATATTTACAAAACAGATTCATCAGTATAATATACATTGGATATGTAAAACTTATTCTCAGGATGATAGGATGGATCAATGTTAAAAAATCAATACCTCCTCATTTTAAGGGGTCAATAGGAAAAATACTTATTGTTAACTACACATATACCACAAATAAAGTGGCCAAAAATACAATCACTATTGATTAAAAAAAATAACTCTTTGTAAAACAAGAGTAGAAGAATGAAGAAAATTACAACCTATCTCTATCTAAAAGACAGCATCATGCCTTAAAAAAAAATTTGTGAGGAAGACATACATGATTAGCACCACTATTATTTAACATCATCCTAGAATTGTTATCTGATGCAATTAGTCAAGATCACAAAATTAGAGATATAAATATTAAAAATATTGCTATGTTATGATTTTTTACTCATATGATGGTCTATACAGAAAATCAGTTAAGATGGCAAACTGTATAAAGCAAAAGCAAGCAGTGAAGCATAATTACATTAAAAATATGTTTTCGGTGGTGCATTGGTTAAGAGTCCACCTGCCAATGCAGGGGACACGGGTTCGAGCCCTGGTCCACGAAGATCCCACATACTGCGGCGCAACTAAGCCCATGTGCCACAACTACTGAAGCCCATGTGCCTAGAGCCCGTGGTCCGCAACAAGAGAAGCCACCGCAATGAGAAGCCTGCGCACCACAATGAAGAGCAGCCCCCACTCGCGGCAACTAGAGAAAGCCCGTGAGCAGCAACAAAGACCCAACACAGCCAAAATATTAATTAATTAATTAATTTTTAAAAATACATGTTCTCAATCAAAATACTTATGGTGCTGGTATTGGGGAGTGGGTAACGACAAAATCATTTTATAAAGGAACTATTAAAACACACTTTGAAAATTCCCAGAAAATATATTAGCAAGAAAAGTGATGTTGGGGGACTTGCTCTGCTAGATGTGAAAAGAAATCTGGCAAATATGTCAAAATGTATATACAAGAATGATTATCTCAGTCTTACTAGTAATGATAAAAAATGAAAATAATTAAGAATTCATGAAATAAATCTTGGGAATCTATCTATGGGATATTCTCTGGCCACTAAAATAGTCCATAGCTTTTGAATGGAAAAGATGTCTACTTTTTACTACTAGGTTTACAGAGTAATATATTCCAGTCTGATTACTTTTTTGTAAAGATAAAATCAGCATATACGTATTTTTACATGTCTGAAAGGAGAGCAAGTGTGATGAGGATGATGGACATGCTCTATTTTCTTTTTTATAGTTTCAGGTACCCTTATACTAAGATCTTTTTAGTCTTATAACCTTAAAAACAATATTGGTATTGAAATGAGGGTAATGAAAAAGTAATTTATCTGTTCCTCCTTTCTCCAGCTCATTTTAAAATTCTCTTCAACATATTTCAAAAATTCCTCTCCAGCATTTCTTTTTTTCTCCAGCTCTGTGGAGCTGTAATTGACATATAACACTGTGTAAGTTTAAGGTGTGCAAAGTGTTGATTTGATACACATTATCTTGCAACAGGGTTAACATTGTAGCATTAGCTAACACCTCCATCACACCACATAATTACCATTTCTTTATTGTGGTGAGAATATTTAAGATTACCTTTTTTTTTTTCTTCTTCTTTTTAAAAGCTGCTCCTGGAGCAATATGTCCAAGAAAGAGGAAGAAAATATTGTCCATGTACAGTTGAAAAATGATTAAACCAAATCAATCATAAATATAAAAGTTAAAACCCTCTTAATGAGGCATAGTAATACCTGAATTACCACTGGTTCCCTAAAACCAGAAACAAATTGAAATAAAAACAATACTCATCCCATTAACAGTATATACTTCACTCCCAAAGGTTTAATTGAAATATTGTTGCAATGCTGAGTTCATCTGAAAAATTAATATTCAGAATGATGTGTCAACAAGCAGGCATATTTTGAAAAATGATCTAAAAGATCAAAAGAACAAATTATTAACATGAAAAGTCTAGGGCTTCCCTGGTGGCACAGTGGTTGAGAGTCCGCCTGCCGATGCAGGGGACATGGGTTCTTGCCCGGGTCCGGGAAGATCCCACATGCCGCGGAGCGGCTGGGCCCGTGAGCCATGGCCGCTGAGCCTGCGCGTCCGGAGCCTGTGCTCTGCAACGGGAGAGGCCACAGCAGTGAGAGGCCCGCGTACCGCAAAAAAAAAAAAAAAAAAAAAAAAGACAAGTCTAAAAGAAGTTGATTGAAATGTTCAAAGTTTTTTAAGTAGATATTGTTTATATTCTGATTATAAAAGTAATATACTGTTGAAATTTGGAAAATAGAAAAAAGTTTGAAGAAAAAGACTTTTATAATCTTACTGTTATAATTGCTATTAATATAGTAAAAAATAATATAATATCTTTGTATGATGACAAAGGTGGTCAAAAGATATATACTTCCAGTTATAAGGTAAACAAGTACTAGGGATGTGATGTGCAACATGATAAATATAATTAACACTGCTCTATGTTATATATGAAAGTTTATAAGAGAGTAAATCTAAGAGTTCTCATCACAAGGAAAAAATATTTTTTCTTCTTTTTCTGTTATTTTTTATCTATAAGAGATGATAAATGTTCACTAAACTTATTGTGGTCATCATTTTATGATGTATGTAAGTCAAATTGTGCTGTACACCTTAAACTTTTACAGTGCTGGATGTCAATTATATCTCAATAAAAGAAGAAAAAATGTCAATTTTCCATAAATGAAATTAATTACATTTTAATTGGTTTCTTATCAGAATTTATTTAGAACTTTACTAAACCAATGCAGGTTAAAACAAGATGCTATTTTACATCCAGGAAATTTGAAAAATTAAAAGATTTTATAATATGTAGTCTTGACAAATGTGTGAGGAAATAAATACCTACTGGTAGGAGTGTAAAAAAATTTTTTTGGTGTTTTTCCTTCAGTCCTTTTTCATTTTGGAAATATTTTTCCCCAAAATTGAAATCATACTCTGCACATTGTTTGCATCTTTTTTTTTTACATAATGTTATATTATAAACATATCCCCAAGTCACAAAGAGTTCTTCAAACACATTGTGTTTATTGTTTCATATTATTCCATTTTATGCATGCATGTTAATACATCTAAACATTTCCATAAAGTTGGGCATCTGGGCTGTTTCTACTTTTTCAGTATTAAAAATAATACTTCAATAAACATTCAAAACATATATACATATTTTTTGTATCCATTTCTAATCTTCTCCTTAGGAAAAATTCCTGGAAGTGAAATTTCACAGTAAAATAAGACATTTCATAGATTCTGGATATAACTTCTTTCCAGAAAGTTTGTACTGATATACACTCTCAGTAGGTACAAGTATGCCTGACAAAAACACTGGGAATTTAGTTTCTTTTTTAAAAATAGATTTCACTTTATACCAAAAGTATAGCATCCATAAAATTTTCCGTACGGTTATTCATTTCACAATAAAGGGAATTTTCATAAGGGAAAGACCAAGGAATTTCTATTTCTTCCCCCCGAACAAGTAATTTCAGTTTCCCTTTGAGGTAGTCCATCCTTACTATTTCCCAGATGTCAGTTTTCCCTTCTTATTGGTTTTCTGTTGCTCTGGAAATCTCTTCCAAAGTGGTTACATGACCTCTGAACTAATTGTCATCTTTTATACATGATTCACTATTTCTTACCATCAGACACTATACCTGTACTATGGGTTATAGTATATACTATGTATATCTAAACCCTTTGGTGTTTCTTACCAAAGAAAGCATCTTGACATGGTAGAAAGAACATGAATTCTGCCTTGAGAAAAAGAGTCCCAGGCCCTCCTTTTGCACGATGCGGCTAAATTTTAGGAAGCTGAGCTTCCATAATTCAAGGATTGTTGTGAAGATCACAAAATGATGAGAAGATACCTAGAAACTAATATTAATTAGCTACTGAACACTGTCTTTATGTTTATGAGGTATGAGTAAAAGAGCTAGAAATACTAGGTATCATTTAGAATTAAAATAATCCCCACCTATTGTATAGGTAAACTGAAAATTAAAATGTGTTGTACTTTGAAGGTGACAGCAGCAATAACTCAAAATTCAAAATTCCTTCACTTATGTTTTTTTAAAGGAATCTCTAGGAGAACAACACAAATTAAGATACTTTAACAGGCTAGAAATTATTACTGAATCATGTACACTATTCCTGCAAAGGGGGTTGCCTGATTTCCTTTTTTTTTTGGTGGGGGGGTTGCCTGGTTTTCTTTTAAGTGATATACCAAATCTTCATTGGAACTGACTTTCTTTAAGAAGAAGCCCGTGCCTGTCAAATTGCTTCTAATATGACATAGGCATGTAAAAAGACACGTTTCTATATTCCACTCCAAATTCTTCTTGTTGCCTCTAAAAAGTTAGAGGATATAGTGCTTACAATTTTTCTGTGGTGATTGGAAGACTGGAATGAAAGAGCTATTTTCTGAGCCACACACACTGTTAAAATCCAGTAGATTTCATCAACAATGATATTCTTAATGAATTTTAAGGGGAAAGAAAGGGATTGTGAATAATTTTGATACCATCTTGTCTTTCACCAGTTGCTGCTAATCTTTTGAAAGCTTTTCTATTTTTGACCTACATTCATACAGACCCTGCTCTTTGACAAAGACTGTTTTCAAGTCTGATTGACAAGAGCATTGCAGGGACTCCAAGACTTGGAGATATTTCTCCTAGAAATATAAAATTCCCTTTGGATAATTAACCAATGCCACAGGAAACTTGAAGTACCTAGAAATCTGACTTTCCAGGACAACATCACTCTACTGGAAGCATTGAAGAAACAAAGCCCTTCTCCCAGCATGCTCTTCACTGAAAACTGAAGTCAGTAGCCTGTGGGGAAGAATCAATGGATCGGTGGGACACCAGACAGCTAAGACAAACACTGGGAAACAAGATGCAATTACTGTGTGTCTAAAGTAACCTCGGGCAACAAGATACTGATATTTGAATGAACCCTGCAAACAATTTTTCTCACAAGTTTCAATTGTAAAATGGTGGACTTATGACCCGAGTATTTGGTTGCTTAAGATTCCTGCTTTATGATTCTATTTCTGACTAACTGTCCTCTAATTCCTTTCTCATCTCTCTTATGTGCAAGGTCCACCTTAAGTGTTACCTCTTTTCTCAATGACTGCCTTCTCTGAATTCTCATTTTTGAATACCATTTAAATATGAATGGGATACTTCATCCTACTCAAATATCATCATAAGTATTTGGAGACACCAATAGATTATGTTATCACCAGACAATAGACAAATGAATGTTTAGTAAATCACAAACCTAGGATTCTATACCATTGAGGATAAGAATGAAACTTTGAGACTGATATTCCTTATTTCGTGACCCACATTACAAATGTTCCCTGGCTTCTCTCCATAGGTTTCCAAGGAGATGTCTTATGAGGGATGGCTCTGGTTAACAAGATTCAACCTTTACACCAGAGAAATTCCTCTTTTATCATTTAAAGATATGGTTTTAAGTGAGATTTCTTTTGAAATGAATCTTCTGCTCCAAATAAAACAAAACAAAGCAAAACAAACAAAAACCTCCAGAAGCAATCAACTATACCTCTTTTAGTAGTTTCAACTGATATTTATTTCTATATTCCTATTCAATAGATGGGTAGTGCTATTTTTAAATTTTCAGTTTTAACTATTTTACCATTCAGGGTCCAATCAGGAGACAGAAATCACAACAACTGTTTCACCAAAGAAAATTAAATATAAAGAATCGTTAATCAGGTATAAAGAATTTTTAGCTAGGTAACTGCAAAGGCAAAAAGGAAAACCAAGTTATCAAAGAGGTAGCCACTAAAAGAAGCAGCTACCAACCCTAGGTCTGTGGGAACAAAGAGAAAGGGTTGGAATTGTTAGAAGTTTGGAAGAGGGACCCCAAAGTGCTGGATCTCCAATCTCGGAGGAAGAGGTGCCAGCCTACTGGTGGGCCCCTGCGATATGACTGGTTCTGTAAGTGAGGCTAAAATTACAAACTGGATTCAACTGGAGTGATATGCTGTTGCTGAGGTGAAGAATATTATAATATTATTTATTGTCTTCCTGCTATGTAAGAGGAAGGTTTAGTTCTCTTACATTCTCCACCCCTCCGTCCCTCTGCCTACTTCCTGACACTCCTTTCAACTCCCCCCACCCTGTACACAGCACAGACACAATATAGTTGCATCATTATCTTAGTTTAATCCAGAATTGCAGTGTTTACATTACTTGATCTATGTAAATATATTCACAGCTGAGCCACCTAATGGACCATGAATTACTTATGAGTGCAAAATTTATATTCCCTGGAGTTAATAATTCCTTGGTGTTTTTTCTGTTTGTTTGCTTACTTGCTTTTCAGTTCCCCCTTCAGTAATGTACCCTCTCACTGTTGTGGCCTCTCCCGTTGCGGAGCACAGGCTCCGGACGCGCAGGCTCAGTGGCCATGGCTCACGGGCCCAGCCGCTCCGAGGCATGTGGGATCTAACCGGACCATGGCAAGAACCCGTGTCCCCTGCATCGGCAGGTGGACTCTCAACCACTGCGCCACCAGGGAAGCCCATAGTTCTGCTTTTTTATGTGGACTAGTTTTATTCCTTTTGGTTGGTTGATTCCCTTAATTTTAATGGAACACATCCTCAAATATTTCCTTAGAAAAGGAACATGGCAGGTAAATCTTTGAGAACCTGAATATCTAAAATATATTTAGTTTAATTAATCCCTGAAATTCATTTTCAGCTTGGCTAGGTTTGGACTTCAACAAATCATTTTTCCTCAGAACTTTGAAAGCATTTCCATAGTTTTCCAATTTCCAGTGAGGCTGTTGAATAGTACCATCTACTTTCTTGTTTTTCTTGTGTGTGATCTGTTTATCTCCTTTGGGGGCTTCTGGCATCTTTGGTTGACTACCGGCATTCTGAAATTTCATGATGATATGAGCTGAGGTGGTTTTTTTCCCCTCTCTCATACTAAGTCTTCAGTGGACCTTTCCATAGGGAAATTCATGGCCTTTAGTCCTGGAAAGTTTTATTTTATTATTTCTCTGGTAACTACAGTTCTCTTCCATTTTATTTGTCCCTATGTTCTGGAACTCCCACTATCCACATATCAAACCTCCTAAAATAATTATGTAATTTTCTCCCATATTTTAAATCTGTCATTTTAGTCTAGCTTTTGGGAGATCTTTTCCACTTTATCTTTCAATTTTCTATTTCCTTTAAAACATTATATTTTTAATTTCCAAGGGTTCTTTAGGTATTGTTTTTGAGTGTTACATTTATATGACATGTTTTTTCATGGATTTTGAAAAATCTTTCTAAAGCTCATAATCTTATGCTTTTACATATTTAAAACTTCTTTATCTACATATTTATATATTCTTTTCAGCTCCCTGTTTCCTCTGAGTTGCTTTTTCTTTGGTTTGGTTTCTGTTTTTTGTCTTAAAAGTTTTTGTCAAGCATCTGGGCACCTTTGGAGGTTGGTTAATATTTAAGAGCAAAGCACTTAAAAGCTGATCAGAAGTTCTGAAATTCCCTGGTATGCTTCCCTGGAGAGCGATTTAATGAGACACTGCCATTTTGTTGGGACTAGGTGAACGTATTTTCTCTTGGACCAGTCTCCCATAGAGGAAGACTGGCAGGGTTCTTGGAGGCAAGTTGTTGAGGGAACAGGACCTTTCCCTGGAATCCATGGAGTTCCATATGGCCTCTTCCCCTGTTTCCTAGCTCCTCATCTCCCTGCTGCCATGGTGATCTTGGTATCTGAGGTTCATGTTACTAGTTCAGTCTTTCTTTATGCAAACCTCTTATTGTACAAGAGCAGGAAGGGATCTAGATTACTAACTAATTTTATTCAGACTTTTAGACAATCCTCATGTTTTCAGCCTCACATTTTCCCATATGTCAATGCCAAGAACCTGCTAAGACTTTCCAGGGTACTGAGACACAAACAGGATTCCTTAATATCCTGTCAAATTAATTACCACTGATGCACTTGCTTCCAAGCTATTGACATTTTGTTGAAATCTCTTTTATGCTGTTATTGATGCTTCTATTTTCTTTGCCTCTGTGGGTTTTTATTTTGACCCGTGTCTTTCATTATAGTGAAGACTTTGGAGTAGCAGGGATAAAAGTAAATGTTCAGTCCACCATATGAACAGAATTTTCAGTTTGATTTATTTAATGATCATTGTTTTTATTAACTATTTCTATTTTTTAACTAAGTTTAGAAGTTTATGTTTTTTACCAAAATTTCAAATGTGCATATTAACATGGAGATTTTTAATAGTGCTGTCCAATGAATTACTAAGTCTTTTCTATATTAACAATTATGACCATATTTGTGTAAGTTTATTTCTGAACTCTATTATGTTCCACTTATCTGTAATATGTCTGTTTTTATGCCAATACCATACTCTCTTGATTATTGCAGCTTTGTAAAATGATTTGAAATCAGGAAGTATGAGGCTTCCAGCTTTGATCTTTTTTCCCAAGATTATTTTGGCTCTTCATGGGCATTTGTGGTTCCATATAAATTTTATTATAGCTTTTCTCTTTCTGTGAAAAATTCCATTTTGGTAGGATTGCACTGAAGCCATAGATCACTTTGAGTAATATGAACATTTTGACAATATTAAGTCCTCTGATCCATGAACATAGGATGACTTTCCATTTATTTATGTCTATTTAATTTCATCTCAACAATGTTTTGTAGTTTTCAGTTTAAAAGTCTTTTGCTCCCTTGGTTAAATTTATTCTAAGTATTGTTTTGTTTTTGACACTATTGTAAATGAGATTGTTTTAACTTACTTTTCAGATTGTTTGTTGTTAGTGTATAAAAATGAAACTGATTTTTATGTGTAAATTTTGTATCCTACAAATTTGCTGAATTTTTAAATTAGTTCTAACAGTGATGTGTGCATGTGTGTGTGTGTGTGTGTGATCTTTATGGTTTTCTATATATAAGATCATGTCATCTGTGAACAAAGATAATTTTACTCTTCCTGTTCTATTTGGATGCCTTTTATTTCTTATTCTTGCCTAATTGCTTTGGCTAGTAGTTCCAGTACAATGTTCAATAAAAGTGGCAAGAGTAGGCATCACGTTGTGTTCTTGATCTTAGAGAAAAGGCTTTCCATCTTTAATTATTGAGTGTGATGGAAGCTGTGAGTTTTTCACTTATGACCTTTATTATGTTGAGGTAATTTCTTTTTATTCCTATTTTGGGTTTTTTTTTTATCATGAAAGGGTATAATATTTTGTCAGATGATTTTTCTGTATGTATTGAGACACTAATGTGATTTTAGCCATTAGTTCTGTTACTGTGGTTTATTACATTACTTGATTTTGTAATATTGAACCATTCTTCCATCCCAGGGATAAATCCTCCTTGGTCACAGTGTACAATCTGTTTAATGTGCTGTTGAATTTGTTTGCTAGTATTTTGTTGAGGATTTTGCATCTGTAATTTTCAGATATATTGGCCTGTAGTTTTCTTTTCTTAAAATGTCTTCTTGGGCTTTGGCATCAAGATAATTCTGGTTTCATAGAATCAGTTTGAAAGTGTTGCCTTCTCTACAGTTTTATGGAAGAGTTTGAGAAGTATTGGCATTAATTCTTCTTAAATATTTGGTAGAATTCCCCAGTGAAGCCATCTTGTCCTGGGTTCTTTGTTGGAGAGATTATTGATTACAGATTCAATCTTATTCATTTTAGGTAAGTTTAAATTTTCTATTTATTCCTGATTTAATCTTGGTAGGTTGTATATTTCTAGAAATGTATTCTTTCTTCTAGTTTATCCAATTTCTTGCCAAATAATTATTCATAGTAGTCTCTTATGATCCTTTTAACTTCTGTGGCATCAGCTATAATGTCTCCTCTTTCATTTCTGGATATATTTACTTGACTCTTCTCTCTTCTGCTCCTAGATAATCTAACTGATCATTTCCAACAAAATCAAGCTTAATTTTGTTGATTTGTTTCTATTGTTATTCTAGTCTGTATTTCATTTATTTCTGCTCTCATCTTAATTATTTCCTTCAATCTGCTAACTTTGGGCTTAGTTTGTTCTTCTTTTCTAGTTCATCAAGGTGTAGAATTAGGTTAACTTGAGATCATTTTTTTTTTAATTGAGGTAACATTGGTTTATAACATTATATATAAGTTTCATGTGTACAGCATTATAATTTGACTTCTGTATACACTATAGTATGCTCTCTAGTGAATTTCTTTAGCTCAAGTATTATATTTTTCAGCTCCAAAATTTTTGTTTGGTTCTTCTTCTTATATTTTCTATATCTTTGTTGATATCCTCATTTCATTTATGCATCATCTTCTGAGCTCATGGAGCATCTATATGATGGTTGTTTTGAATTCTTTATTCATATATTTCTATTTCTTTAGGATCAGTTTCTAGAAATTTGTTTTGTTTCTTTGTTTGAGCCATGTTTCCTTGTTTCTTTGTGTGTCTCATAACTTAGTGTTAAAATCCACACATTTGAAAAAATAGCCACCACTCCCAGTCTTTACAAACTTTAAAGAGGCTTTGTATGGGGGAAGACCCTCACTAATCAATCTAACTAAAAGTTCTGGGAGGGTATGAAACCATTTTGAGGGAGATGCAACTTCTCTGGTCTTGTGCATGCAATTTCTCAATCATGCACAAGTTTCATTAGAACCCATTTGTTTATTTTTGTTTTTATTTCCATTTCTCTAGGAGGTGGGTCAAAAAGGATCTTGCTGTGATTTATGTCAAAGTGTGCTCTGCCTATGTTTTCCTCTAAGAGTTTTATAGTGTCTGGCCTTATATTTAGGTCTTTAATCCATTTTGAGTTTATTTTTGTATACAGTGCTAAGGAGTGTTCTAATCTCATACTTTTACATGTAGCTGTCCAGTTTTCCCAGCATCACTTATTGAATAGGCTGTCTTTTCTCCACTGTATATTCTTGCCTCCTTTATCAAAGATAAGGTGACCATATGTGCGTGGGTTTGTCTCTGGGCTTTCCTTCCTGTTCCATTGATCTATATTTCTATTTTTGTGCCAGTATCATACTGTCTTGATTACTGTACCTTTGTAGTATAGTCTGAAGTCAGGGAACCTGATTCCTCCAACTCCGTTTTTCTTTCTCAAGATTGCTTTGGCTATTTGGAGTCTTCTGTGTTTCCATACAAATTGTGAGATTTTTTGTTCTAGTTCTGTGAAAAATGCCATTGGTAGTTTGATAGGGATTGCGTTGAATCTGTAGACTGCTTTGGGTAGTATAGTCATTTCCACAATGTTGAGTTTTCCAATCCAAGAACATGGTATATCTCTCCATCTGTTTGTATCACATTTAATTTCTTTCTTTAATTGCTTTAGGTGTAAGGTTAGGTTATTTATTTGAGATATTTCTTGTTTCTTAAGGTAGGATTGTATTGCTCTAAACTTCCCTCTTAGAACTGCTTTTGTGGCATCACATAGGTTTTGGGTTGTCGTGTTTTCATTGTCATTTGTTTCTAGGTTTTTTTTTGATTTCCTCTTTTATTTCTTCAATGATCTCTTGGCTATTTAGTAGTGTATTGTTTAGCCTCCATGTGTTTGTATTTTTTACAGTTTTTTTCCTGTAATTGGTATCTAGTCTCACAGCATTGTGGTCAGAAAAGATACTTGATATGATTTCAATTTTCTTAAATTTACCAAGGCTTGATTTGTGACCCAAGATATTGTCTATCCTGGAGAATGTTCCATGAGCACCTGAGAAGAAAGTGTATTGTGTTTTTGGATGGAATGTCCTATAAGTGTAAATTAAGTCTATCTTATTTAATGTGTCATTTAAAGTTTATGTTTCCTTATTTATTTTTGTTTTGGATGATCTGTCCATTGGTGAAAGTAGGGTGTTAAAGTCCCCGCTGTTATTGTGTTACTGTCGATTTCCCCTTTTATGGCTCTAGCATTTGCCTTATGCATTGAGGTGCTCCTATGTTGGGTGCATAAATATTTACAATTGTTATATCTTCTTGGATTGATCCCTTGATCATTATGTAGTGTCTTTCTTTGTCTCTTGTAATGGTCTTTATTTTAAAGTCTATTTTGTCTGGTATGTGAATTGCTACTCCAGCTTTCTTTGATTTCCATTTACATGGAATATCTTTTTCCATCCCCTTACTTTCAGTCTGTATGTGCCCCTAGGTCTGAAGTGGGTCTCTAGTAGACAGCATATATACAGGTCTTTTTTTTGTAATCATTTAGCCAGTCTGTGTCTTTTGATTGGAGCATTTAATCCACTTACATTTAAGGTGGTTATTGATATGTATGTTCCTATTACCATTTTCTTAATTGTTTTGGGTTTGTTTTTGTAAGTCTTTTCCTTCTCTTGTGTTTCCTGCCTACAGAAATTCCTATAACATTTGTTGTAAAGCTGGTTTGGTGGTGCTGAATTCTTTTAGCTTTTGCTAGTCTGTAAAGGTTTTAATTTCTCTGTTGAATCTGAATGAGATCCTTGCTGTGTAATCTTGGCTGTAGGTTTTTCCCTTTCATCACTTAGTATGTCCTGCCGCTCCCTTCTGGCTTGCAGAGTTTCTGCTGAAAGGTCAGCTGTTAACGTCATGGGGATTCCCTTGTATGTTATTTGTTGCTTTTCTCTTGCTGCTTTTAATATTTTTTCTTTGTATTTAATTTTTGATAGTTTGATTAATATGTGTCTTGGTGTGTTTCTCCTTGGATTATTCTGTATGGGACTCTCTGCGCTTCCTGGACTTTATTATTTCCTTTCCTATGTTAGGGAAGTTTTCAACTATAATCTCTTCAAATATTTTCTCTTCTTTTTCCCTTTCTTTTTCTCTTCTTTTTCTGAGACCCCTAAAATTCGAATGTTGGTGTGTTTAATGTTGTCCCAGAGGTCTCTGAGACTGTCCTCAATTCTTTTCATTCTTTTTTCTTTATTCTGCTCTGTGGTAGTTATTTCCACTATTTTATCTTCAGGGTCACTTATCCATTCTTCTGCCTCAGTTATTCTGCTATTGATTCCTTCTACAGAATTTTTAATTTCATTTATTGTGTTGTTCATCATTGTTTCTTTGCACTTTAGTTCTTCTAGGTCCTTGTTAAACGTTTCTTGTATTTTCTCCATTCTGTTTCCAAGATTTGGGATCATCTTTACTATCATTACTCTGAATTCTTTTCTGGTATACTGCCTATTTCCTCTTCATTTGTTTGCTCTGGTGGGTTTTTACTTTGCTCCTTCATCGGCTGCGTATTTCTCTGTCTTCTCATTTTTTTTAACTTACTGTGTTTAACATCTCCTTTTTTCAGGATGCAAGTTCATAGTTCCTGTTGTTTTTGATGTCTGCCCCGAGTGGGTGAGGTTGGTTCAGTGGCTTGTGTAGGCTTCATGGTGGAGGGGACTGGTGCCTGTGTTCTGGTGGTTGGGGCTTGATCTTGTCTTTCTGGTGAGCAGGACTGTGCCTGGTGGTGTGTTTTGGGGTGTCTGTGAACTTAGTATGATTTTAGGTAGCCTCTCTGCTTATGGGTGGGGTTGTGCTCCTGTCTTGCTAGTTGTTTGGCCTGGGACATCTAGCACTGGAGCTTGCTGTCTGTTGGGTGGAGCTGGGTCTTAGCATTGAGACAGAGATCTCTGGGAGAGCTCTTGCCTATTGAGATTATATGGGGCCAGGAGGTCTCTGGTGGACCAATGCCCTGAACTCGGCTCTCCACCTCAGAGGCTCAGGGCTGACACCCAACGGGAGCACGAAGACCCTGTCATCCACACGGCCAGGTACATGTGGATTTTCTTGCCTTTTGGGAAGTCTGAGGTGTTCTGCCAGCATTCAGTAGGTGTTCTATAGGAGTTGTTCCACATGTAGATGTATTTTTGATGTAGTTGTGGGGAGGAAGGTGATCTCCATGTCTTTTTCCTCTGCCATCTTGAAGGTCCCCCTTAGTAATGTATTTATTTTTATTCATTCTACTTAGAAATTGTTAAATTAAAGATTAGTTTCTTTAATTCTGGAAAACTTTTAGCTGTTATTTGTTCAAACATTGCTGTCTTAAACTTTTCTGTATTTTATTCTGGAATTAATATCCAACATACATTGGAGCTTCTCAGTGTGCTTTTAAAACTGCTTTTTCATATTTTTATCTCCTTCTCTTTCTGTGCTGTGATTCAGATAAATTTATGAATATAATATTTCAATGCTCCTAATAAAGTCTATTTTGATAAGTTAAAATTTAATAACATCTATAATAATTCCAAGTTCTATAATTTATTCTTTTTCGTGTCCACCCGGTTTTGATTCATGTACACCATTTTTTATTTTATAATTTTGGATTTATTAAAATGAAAGTTATAACTTGCCTCAATGAGAACACTCAACTCAACTTATTTATTTCAGATTATTTTTCAGTTAAATTCACCTGGGGTCAACTTATATTTTGACAGTAGGCTGTTTTAAAGGGAATATTTTTGGTTTATTTTTTACCTTTCTCTCTCTCTTCACATTTCTCGTACTAGTGGTTTTTGAAGTTTTCTTGTCTGGCCTCTATGCCTCTAATACGGAACCAACACATAAGCCTCCTGTTCTATTGTGAAGTGGGAGAGAGTATGTAACACCAGTCTGCTGAATTACTTTGTTCAATTTCTGGTCAAAGGATGCTGTTTGTTATCCTATCTTTATAGGCTCAGCTTGTTACTGCAAAATCCCAGTGGAATTCAGCAAAGGCTACTAACTTCAAAAAGTGAGCCCATCTCTTCTTCTTCGTCTTGTGAGGAACACTTTTAGTTTCATTGAACCAAAAGTGCCGAAGTCATTGATTTTGCTTACTTCTGTGTCTGAAGACCAAAAGTCCTGTGGTTTTATACATTTGTTCCTTTTTCTTCTTTAGAGTTGTATACCCCAGGGCTACTATTTATAATCTCTAATTCTTTAGTTTACTGCTTAATATGATGAGAAGAGTAGAAATGTGCCTTAAAACATGATCTCATTGAACCTTGTGAAGGAACGTTCCTACCTACGTTTTTATGCAAACTTTCTGCAGATCCCACTGATCTACTCAGTGTGAGTCATCTCACTTCCCTCACTTCACTTCATCCCTAAACACTGGAGCAACAGTGGTAAAAATAGATGCCAGTTTTAAGCTCATGACCTTATTTTCAGAACAGAATTTGTTTCCTCTACTGAACACGAGTGTCTAAGTTGCAGAGCTAAACACATTTCTGGAACTAGAAAAACTTCAGGATACAAATTAACTTAATATCTAGAATAAGATTCAGTATAACTGTAATAAAACCACTTACACAGGTTTTAGTCTTTAGTAAAATCAGTGTTATAAAAATCAACTACCATTTGTTGAGTATTAACACGTCTTTTATATATAATTTATGTACAATTCATTCAGTGCTTACAGCGTAGTTTTTATGGACCATTTTAAACACTGGAAGGAAATATGTCCTTAGTTCAAGCTTTTTGCCAAAGGAAATCCAGGAAGTTAGTGACTGGACTGGAGTTAGAACCCAAGTTTGTATGATTTCTTAGTTCATGATCTTAACTATTGGTTTGGCCAAAAAGTTCTTTCAGGTTTTTCTGTAAGGCGTTATGGAAAAAACTGAACAAACTTTTGGGCCCAATATATTACTACTACTACATTGGCCTGATGTATCATTTTGAACTCTTTTAGTCTTGACAGAAAACAGTATCCAAACTTTAAAAAAATAGATGTTTGTTCATATAACTGGGAAGTCTTGGGGTAAAACTGGCTTTAGGAATGGCTATATATAGGCTCAGACAACATCATTAAAATATGGTTTCTCCCTACTCCTGGGAGCCTCTCCTCCATGTGCTGGCCTTATTCTCTGGATCTGTGTAATAGCAGAATGGCTACAGCAGCCATAGGTTCACATCCTCTCAGGCTCAAGACCCAAGAAAAAGATATTCTCTTTCCAGGAGCTCTCAACTTTTCCTTAAAGATTACCCTTATTGCAGTCAGTTGGACCCTGAGCCCACCTGTTTACAAATCACTGAGGCCAGGGGAATTGACTGTGCTGATTGGTCTAAACCTAGGTCATAATGTTTGTTCCATCTCTGTAGATAGGAAATGGAATGCCACCCAAAGGGGTGGATTACTGCTCCCAAATCATCAGCATTTACCAGAAATCAAGAAGTGGTTGTTAGAGGACCAAAATAAATGCATGTCCACCTTGACTGTAATTAATTAATCTTGAGAAGATTTTACTATTAAAAAGTATCATCCGTTAGCATCAAATGTCTCCTACTTCTGCAAGAGAAAATTAGATTTGTAAAATGTACTTTTGAGCTGGGAGAAATGATCGGTATTGACAATATTCTTGGAATGATGTTGCTCTGGAAGCACAGTGTGAGGCAGTATTACCAGTCTAAATTGATGCTTGCCTTTTATTCATATGAAAGAAAAGACGTGGATGCGCAGCAGTTGAGAAGGAGGTGTGAGGGATGCTTAGCTTGATTGAGAAAGGTTAATTACATGTGAAATGAGGCTGGGATTCCGAGGATGTTTGCTCTAGATTTTGTGTAGTGTTATATTAACACTGGGATTCTCTTTATTCTATTAACAAAATAAACTCATTTTGTTTGGTTTCATTTTACAGTTGCTTTAATCCCACTGAACATTTATACTATTATTTAATTTTACTAAACATTTGTGGATAGTAAAATACGTATAGAATCAAGCAACTGCAGGATATTAAAGACATCCAGTTCTTACGGAGACTTGATCTGCTAATTAGCCACACCAATTTTATGGATCATTGCATCTCACTTAAAATGTATTATCATACGTTTATAATCTTTCCATAATAAGCTTTTATTGAGTGCATGAGCCAACTTCCGTGTGATGTACAAGAGAAACTCCCCTTCCCCCACGTAAAAAATATGTTCACAGGCCTGGTAAATCACAATAACATTCCACTGAAAATGGTCTTCCTGGCTTACATGGGACCACAATAGAACATGCAAATACCTGAGGAGCAAAGAGTCAGAGTGCTATCCAAAGAGGTTCAACAAAAGAGGAGGATGGAGAGGAGGAAAGCCAACAACTAATATACTGATGGACAATATAAATTTATGAAGAAAACATGTGAGGGTCACTTCCCACTTATTGTCCAACCTTATAATATTCAGAGAGCACTTGGGTTATGGGTCTGAATAGAGAAATGCTTTCAGATAATCATTAGCCCATATACCCCAGTAACTTGTACTCAAAGACAGGATGGAGTTGTAAAGTGCTTTTATAATACAATATTATTGTTAAAGGCAAAAAAAAAAAAAAAAAAACTTAAATGGAATAAATTAACATTTTCTAGTTTCTCAACAGGGATATTCATTTTCAGAATTAATTAATGACTTTTGAAATAAATTTAAAAAACTTTAGCTACTCCTTCTTGAAAAGAATGATCAGGTTGAAATGCTACTAAGTTAAACAGCGATGATCAAGAAATCACCCCCACCCTTCCTTTTGTGTCCTAGCAAATGGCTCACTGTAAAGAACCACCCTTCTTCATATGGCTTAGATAAGACTCATGAATGAGCCCCTTATTTGCTTGTGACAAGGCCAGAGGTAGAGCCTCCAAATTCTTCATCTCATAAATGATTAGATGAGTTGTTTATTCCTACTGACCAATTTGGATAGAAAGCCCACTAACTTGACTTGACCAAACTTAGGCTGTTCTCTTTTCTTCAGGACCCTGAACTTTAGCCCACACTTGAGCACTGGAACATTGGAAAATCCCCTCCTTAATGGCCCTGCCAGAGAATTAGCTGACCTCCAGAAAAGACATTCCCCAATCAGCTATTTAGGCTCATCCCCCTCTCTAACACCAGGTCCTTTTCTAGCCTTGTTTACTCCTCCCTACAAAAGCAAAGCCATTTGCTGCCTGACTTTTGAGACCCTCACAGATGTAATAATGGGAACATTTTCTCTATTGCAATTCATAGTCCCACTTCCCTTATCACAATCATTCCTTTCCCTCACTGTAATAGTTCTTCTGAATAATTTCTTTTCTTACCTACTTCTGGGTTTTTTTAATTTGACACTACAGTTACTTAAATCAACTTAGAATATTTATCAGGAATCATTTGCAGACAGAAAAA
The DNA here is from genome assembly GCF_963455315.2 of Globicephala melas. Lineage (NCBI taxonomy): Eukaryota > Metazoa > Chordata > Mammalia > Artiodactyla > Delphinidae > Globicephala > Globicephala melas. Next base: position 73,904,296 of record NC_083320.1, on the reverse strand, counting down.
TCTCAATAACGTTTGTTCTCTCTTTTTATCTTAACAGAAATGTAATGGTATGTTTTTAAAGATGCTAACAGTACAAATAAAATTATTAATAGAAAGACATATTTACTGCACTTTTAAACACCAAACAATGCCTCACAACACAAACCAAACACCTTAGCCTCACCACCAATTACCTTTCTAAATTCTTATCTCTTTTAATGAGCCATCATTCCCTATGCTGCCATGTTGGACATTCCAGGGTCATCTTTGAATCTTCCCTCAACCTATTATCCATAATCAATCAGTCACCAGGTCAATTAATTCTACCTCTAATTAATGTCCCTCACATTTCTCCCTTCTTTTTGATTCCCTTGTCATCATCCTAATTCATACTCTCTGTGATACCTCATATGAATACTATTACAGTACTTGCATGATCTCTGTTTCAGTGAGACTCCCCCTCCCTCTGGCAAGATGAGTGTGGGTTTGAAGAAAGATGGGGCTCTGGCAGAATGTTTGGGGTACAAGTTGAATTTTGAGGTCAGAAGTCAAACCAGGAGTTGTTCTTAGAGCTCCTGAGAGATTTCGGAGCAAGATTATAAATGGAAAGCTCAAGGCTATGTTTTGAGAAAAGCCTAATTTGAAAGTGCAGTGAAGAGAAAAGAGTTGAATGGCAAATATAGAGGAAATAAAGGAAAATAAACATCTGAAGATTAAAGTCAAGATCTGAAAGACAAGAATTATTAGGTGGATTAAAGAAAATCAGGCTGGGATTATTTGTATGTGAGAGGAAAATATGAAGAGGTACAAGATGATTCCTGTGTAATTGTCTCCAGAGTTGGGACTTTAAACTGGTCCTGGTGGTTCAGCAGGGGATAGTATCAGGATGGGTATTCCTGAGTTAAATAGGCTGGGTCAGTCTGCTGGAAACTTACGCCTTCCTGACTTAGCCAGAGCAGTATATCTTGAAATGTTTTGAGACGTTATTGAGGTGAGAGATTGGTTCCCATGTCTGTTCTATATGATTTTTTTTAAAAACACCAAATATTGTAGTTTTGGTGCTATGATGACCTAGTCCTTTTTTTTTTTTTTTTGACAACTTTATTTCCCCATGATGAGTGGTTCAGTTGGGTGATTCAGGAGGGGAGTAGGCAATACTTTTGTGGGCTGGCAAAGCTTTCCTCAGGCTTGGTTCCCTGCTCATGAAGTGGCTGGCTCTGACAGAATAAGGGCACAACTTCTCAGCCTGGTAGTATTATCTGGAATTAGAAAGGTTCCAGGATCAGAGGCCAGCTTCCGTGGCTATATTTTCTCCACAGTGTTTTCTTCCCTGGAGTAAGTGTCATTGTGTTGAGAAGACCGATAAGTTTTGAGCTAAACCTCCAACACCATTTAAAGCAACACATTTTTCAGCCCTTATTTCTTTGATCACACTATTCCCTTTTCTTGGATAATGTTCCTCCTCAAGAATATAAAGCCTTACTGGAGTTTGAACTATTTGTGAGCATGAAATATACATTTACATAAAAGTATATTTTATTGGAAACTTCCTAACATAACAGAGTCTAGTACAGTAGTGTTGCGGTGGTAGAGAATACTTGATGTTTCCTCTTTTTTAGAAATAGATCCGTCAACCTTCAGATGGACACATGATTGCCAAACACAAATATTACATGTTCTAGCCTCTCTGGTTGCTAGATGTAACCATGCAACTAAGTTTTGGCCAACTGGATATAAGTGAAAATAGCATGTAAAACTTCTGGGTGGTGTTCTCAAAGGGAATGAAGATGCCCTCCATTTCTTCTTTTTTTTTTTTTTTCCCATTGCCTGGAATGCCAATAAGATAATTTGATGCCAGGATCTGAAGCAGCTATCTTGGCCATAGAATGGAAGCTGTGTGTGCAAGGAGGCAGAATCACCATATCAGTCTTGGACTGCTTAAACGTGTTTTTTTTTTTAACTGTTGCAAAATATTTTAAATTTTATTGGAGTATAGTTGATCTACCATGTTGTGTTAGTTTCAGGTGTACAACAAAGTGGTTCAATTATACGTGTACATGTATTCACTCTTTTTCAGATTCTTTTCCCATATAGGCCATTACAGAATATTGAGTAGAGTTCCCTGTGCTCTACAGTAGGTCCTTGTTGGTTATCTATTTAAATATAGTAGTGTGTGTATGTTTATCCCAAGCTCTTAAGTTATCCCTCACTCCCATGTTTCACCTTTGGTAATCATAAGTTTGTTTTTGAAATCTGTGAGTCTGTTTCTGTTTTGTAAAGTTCATCATTTTTTAAATTAGGTTCCACATATGAGTGATATCATATGATATTTGTCTTTCTCTGTCTGACTGACTTCACTCAGTGTGATAACCTCTAGGACTGTTTACACTTGAACTGCTAGAGGACACAGAAAAGTATTTTATCTCTGAATGAAAGGATGAATAAGAAGTACTGTCATTGGAATTGACCCCCTCTATTCTGCCTTGGCTTAAAAGACTTGACATTGTATGGCTGTCCCAAGTAGCTTAGTCAGAAGCCCCAACCTGGAGGCCTTTGGACTTGGTTTGTCACACAAACATATGTTGATTAGCCCATATATTGTTTTAAAATTAATTACCAACATTTATACCACAGCAGATTGCACATGAATATTCTTATACCTGGATCTCTTAAAATATCACATGACATAGCAACACTCAGCCCACATCCTGGCCTTCACCAAATGACAGGAGTCAGTTGTGCCTTTGGATGGTACTTGTGTTGTTACACCCACCAGTTCAGACCAGTTTCACTCATTTGTGTGACTGCCTGCCTGTGTGGCCATTTGAGTTTGTGACCTTCCATGTAGTATTCTAATAAAAATAGACTTCTATTACTGATGAACACATACTGCTTCACACTCATACATACTATTGAAATGGTCACAGTAAAACTGTTTTACTGGAATTTTCTTCTCTTATTAGCTCTTCCAGGTCAGAAGCTAATTACCCTTTGCCCTTTGTCCTTTACATACACTCTGCTGAGAACCACACTTCTAAACTGTTTTATGGCCTCCAATCTAATTGAAGACAGAACTAGGGGCGTCCTGCATGAGTTTAATCTCTCAAGCAGTTCTCAGCATGAATAACCCTTCCATAAAGAGTCAGCTTCCTCTCATGGGTTCTCTTCAAGTCATTTTCCTGGGAGCCATGTTACTTGCCTCTCTGCACAATAAATAGGCCTTATTAATAATTAGAATTCTAGCCCAATCTGTCATAATTGGGAGAAAATCTCATCTTCACAACCTAATAAACACCTCAGAAAATCAGCATCTTCATCTGACTTACAATTTATTTCTTTGTATGAAAAACACTGACACTTGGAGTAAAAATTACCTAATGCATTGCTGCGAATTGGTAATTTAAAACAAGTTAAGATGACACTGAAGTTTCTTTAATTGGAAAGAATCACAGAAAAATTTTAAGAGCACTTACCTTTCGATAGAAGGATGGAGGAGGAATGATGACTGGAAGGGACTACTTACACTTTATAATGTTCCAGAATTTTTACTTTATATCTATTCATATATATTATAGTTGTTTACATAAAATTAAATGTCCCAATACAGAGACATCTGGGTGATGAGATTTTGGATACTTCACATTTTTAAAAAAATTAAAAAGAGATATGCTAATAAGGAAATATAACTAAGATGTATTATGAAATAAATACAGTGTTACATTATAATACATATAATACAATTCTATTTATATAACTAAAGCCTTTATCTCCATATGTACATATGCACATGTAATAACATTGAAAATGAGCTACCACTGGGAGAGAACATGAACAGAACAAAAGGAGACCATCATGTGTACTTTACATATGTTTATATTGCTTGTTTCTGAATTTCACATATTACTTATATAATTTTAAAAAGTAGTCAAAATTTAAATGCAAGTCATAACCTTGACCAATAATTCCATTTCTGAGACTATATTAAATATAGTAAAATGTGCATACAAGTGCCTTTGTAAAATAATTTGTTTTGAAAACTTGAAAACAATTTAGATATCCAATTATAAGACACATATTAATTATGACAAATCACAAAACTTAATGTTGTTTAGTCATTAAAAATCATTATTACCGAGAGTATGTAGAGTCACAGAAACATTTGTGATGTAATAGCAAGTGAAAAAGAGTTAAATATTCAACTTGGTAATAAAATAAAACAATTAGAAAAAAATGCTAGGAGAAGATACACCAAATGTTAATGTTATTGTATTTCACAAAGCATTATTTGAAAATGAAAGATTTTTATAGCTTCTCAGTCATTGGGTCCACTGTGCAGCCTGTAATATGAACATAAATATCATGGAACCAAAGTATACCAAACTGTTTTTTTTTTAATATCCAGGAAATTAAAGATTTATCAGTTGGAACCAACTTCAAATTACCTCTAGATATACTTGTGAAGATTTTTAAAGGCACTCTAACTTAATATGTAAGGTGAACATTAGAAACAAGTGGAATTTTGAACAGCCACACCATTTTTACACACATATTTCAATGTGAATTTACCTATAAAGAAAGAGTAAAGTCTCCCATGTAGGCAGAGTGTGGACTCACCTCATCTCTGGGAATTTTATTTGGTAAAGGTGAAATGTACTTTCATCATAATCACAAATATATTCTCTAGCAAACTCCTGCTAAATGACTTTCATCTTACTGAAATTAGCATCTGAACGGTCCACTTTGCCTGTTTTTTTTTTTTTCTCATTCATTTGGTTAAATGTGTTTTTGTTTTAAAGTTTTCTTCTTTCTACTACCTTTGCTATTTTTCTAGTACAACAGTGAAAAAGGTGTGCCTTTTAGACATTAGCAATTTTCAAGAAAATTGAAGCAAGACTTTTATCTTCCAGGCTTTCTTGCATCATTCCTGCCATGGAAAGAGTCTAAGTTTTCTGATTTGCCTGTTCATTGTATTAACTTACTTAGCTGTGTGCCTGAGAAAACCCCTCATGGACTCAAAATTCTCCTTTAATCACCCATGGCATGGCAAATTTCTTCTCCCATAAGTTCTTGCCTTTCTCCACACAATATAAACCCCCTATACTCTTGTTCTATGTTTAATGTTTGAGTAATAATGCAGTGGGATTTGAATGACAATCTGGAGAACATTCAATAAGTGATAAACTCTTTTCACCCTTCATCTTCTCTTACCCTGAAGTCTTTCCCCAGGTAAAGCCCCATAACTTTCTGCTGGTCACTTTTCTGCAGAGTTCAGCAACCTTAGCTACTGTTAGTATATATTTCTACAAATATTTCTTTTCATTGTCCCTTTTTATTTTTACATTACCATATCTTACTTAATCTTTTGCAATATAATCTAAACTTTAAGTCACAGTCCCAAATAGTGGGATTCTACATCTTTATCAGGAAAGCAGGTTTAACCTGTAGATATCTCTCTTTGTGGTCTCATGACCAAACCCTATGAACTACCAGATGAGTGAAAATTGAATAGTTCTTATTTTTGTAGGCACACCTAAGTTTCAGTTTATACCTAGATGACTAAATTGTATTCTGATTTAGAAATATAATTTTAGTACAAATGTTTCCCTCAAAAATGACTGATACAATATTACTTTTTCTATGGTCCTTATAGAATTTACTATAGTAATTCCATTGCCACCTTACTTTTCTCAGCTGTCCATTTCCATGCCATTTTCAGGTGCATTAAACCAGGTGTACATTAAAATTATAGAGTACCACCACTTTGGGGGCCGGGGGGCACACAAATGATTAAATAAATTAACTAAATACTTTTCTACTTGATTTCTACCACTTGATTAAGCAACAATTATTGTTCAGATCTAAATTAAACATATTCTGCAAAGGCATTCTTCAATGCTATCTTCCTTTACCACCTTAAAAATCTACATCTTCTTGATATCTATAAAATAAATATTAAAATATAAAGCAATTCTTTGAAAATCAAATCATATTGCTAACCAAAGAAATATGAAGAAAAAGGAGGTTTGACTCCCAATCTAGGGAACAGTAGAAACTCCCTGAGATGTTCGGAGTTATTTTAGGTGTGTCAAGGTGTTGATTGCTTCTTCCGTCAGAAAATAATCGTTACTGAAAAGACCTGGCAAATAATTGTGTAGTCTGGGAAAACACTCTACATGTATCAAGAGTGAAAAAGAAGCTCTTATGAAAAAGGAAGAGAGATACAATTTTAGTGGACGCAGCTTAAAGTAAGTTGAAATGGGGAGCCGCTATTTATGCTGAGATCCTTTGTCATCGAGTGTTTCATTCTGTCGGCTGGGACAGCTATATTCCATACCAAAACAAACTGTCACAGCTTCAAGTAAGCCAGAAAAGAAAAATCCAGTCCCATACATTTTTCTTAGCACTACACTAGGAAAATATTATCCCACCTCAACAAATGCGATGTGTGTAGTGATACGTGAAAGAATAAAAAGATATGTATTTATATGTATATAGTATTCATGCAAGATATTCAGAAAGTTCACTCTTCAAAATGGTTGAAGTTAAAGCACTCTTGTATGTTTTAAACGATGGGCAATCTTAATGTTGACAATCTGATGGGGAGAAAAGAGTGTAGAAGTACAGGTGTTCCTTAACCTAACACTTGGTTTTCCATCGCTTTCTGAATCTTTCACATTTGCATTTAGAAAGAAGAAAAAAAACAAATCACTCTCTTCAGTACATGCTTTACATATCAGTATAAATTAAAAGTAAGAAACTTGGAACTTCCCTGGCCATCCAGTGGTTAAGACTTCAACATAAAACAGAAGCAATATTATAACAAATTCAATAAAGACTTTAAAAATGGTCCACATGCAAAAAGAAAATCTTAAAGAAAAAACTAAAAGTAAGAGACTTCACATGGAAGAAAAAAATGAATGGCAGGGGAACGAGACTCCCTCGGCTAGAGGCTATTCATGTTATCTCACAACTGGTTGGTTGTGCCTGTGTCTTTACATCAAGGTCAGATTAGAGAGTTGTTGGGTTTTTTTGTTTTGTTTTTAGGGGTTTTTTTGAGAAATAGAATGAAAAAAAGCATGGAAAGTCAGCTATGGATATCTTTAAGTCTTTAATATATTAAGAACACTATCAAGGCATAATGTTAATGTTTTGTCTTGCTGAAAACTATGCACTATTTATAAGCATAATAATAATAATAAAACCAATACGAGGTTTATGTTACTGAATTCACTTCTTTGTGTAGGAAAGTATTCCATAATGCCCTACTCTTTTCAGATGCAAAGATGGAAAAGAGGTTTTTTTTTCCTTTCAGTAAAAAATCATTAATATATTCAAGGTTTAACTTTCCTTTTACAAGTGTTTCTGAGTGTACCATATGGCACCAGTTAGATTTGAAGGAATTCATTTGCTTTTTAAAAATCTGAGTGAGGTTTCCTTTCATAAGCTCATACATACTGGTTATTTTTTAATAAGCATAAAACTTCTATATAACACCAAATGCATGATTTAACAGGAAGGAATGAAAAATACATGGCGATATAATAATTGGCTCATTTAGTTAAGAGCTGATTTGACGCTTAATAGCAAAGGATAAGCAGTCATTAGCTTATTAGCTCAAGTTGGACCCAGTACTTATTTTCTAAAGTAAGTGTTGGAATACATATCTTGATAAATTGTAAAATGCCTCTCCCCCTTTCAGTGCCCCCTCCCTACTTCTGTATTCGCAAAGAGGAGTGAGCTTCTTCCTGCCAACTGAGTCAGTTGGGATGGAAACGTTAATGTATTTGAGCAGATGTGTGTCAACATCACTCTGCAAGAAAAGGTTGTCTGTACTCTGCATTGGCACAACATCCCAAAGTAGAAGCCACTAAGATTCTATACTTCTATTAGAACTCTCCTGTAAAATTACAGTTGAAGACTATAATATAGAAGTTTCAAGGATTTAAATGTACTTGGTGAAATCATTCATTAACAGGCCCTGCTGACTCTTACGAAGGAAGGAGGCTTCAAACAAAGATATTATCAGAACACTCTTTAGGAAATGTGAGTAGGAACTAAATAGGAGCTATACTAATTAATAAGCTAGTCTTTCTTGAGCCTTATTATATTTTCGATAAAGGAACTAGTACAATAACCTACTGTTGATGCATTTAGGTAAATTGTTCCCAAGTTTGAAGGGCCTAATTTTTTTCTCTACTAGATTTTCAATTCAGTTTATGTTAATTTCTAAAAGGAGTCGTCTGACTTACTCTTCAGTCACAGAAAATTTGTCTATTTTTCTCCTACACAATTTTTTCCAGTAAAATTAATGGAATAAGATTGTATCTAAATATAGTAAGAACATTAGAAAATGAAGATAGTGGAATGTGCAAGGCAAAGCAGTTAAGTTCCTCAGTAATAGGTACAGAATTCCCTGGGGAATTACATAATTCTAAAGCTGACATTTAAAAGGATAAATGACACATACAGTGTTCATCTGACTTTTACAATTTTATCTACCTGTATATTCAATAAATATTAATTGAGCACATATTCTCTATGCATCATTTGAAATTCTTATGAGTGACATGAAGGCTGCAGTTCATATTCTCAAGAAACTAGCAGTCCATGAAGAAAGGAGACAGGTACAATTATACAAATTACAGTAGAGATAGGTACACAGAGTTATAACACTAAATACCAGGTTATTCAAAAGACATGACTTCAGGGGACTTTTGAAAGATTAGTAAGAGTTATCCTGGTAGAGACTGGAGGAAAGATGGGAGAAACTTGAAAGTGGTGAGAGTACATGTTACAAATTAGGAAAAAGTTGTAGCTGATGTGGCCTGAATATCAGTGTGGTGGATTAATGTGAAAGGAAGTTATATGGAAGTTGCAGATAATTTAAGGCTTTATATATCATCTTTATATGCCTGGTCTTTATTCACCTAACAGGGAAGAACTAGAGGATTTTAAGCATAGGAGTAGCAAAATTAGATGACAGCAGTGTAGAGAGTAGGTGAGCTGGAATATGAGAATTTAGAGGAAGCCACTGCAGTAATCCAGGTAAAAATAAAGGGACCTTGGGGTAACTAATGACAGTATAGATATAGAGAGATTTGTAAGAAGAATAAAGGAGAGACTGTGGTGACAAGGTGTCCTGTAGAGAAGTTTTCTAAGTGCCTTCTATTCTGACTTGGGAGATTGATTAGGTGATAGCACTAATCTTCCAACTGGGGAGTATAGGAAGAAGATCAGGTTTATAAGTTTATACTAAAGAGGAGCTTTACAAGTTGAGTTTAAGATACTTCTAGAACATATAGTAGGTACTTGAGTAGATATGTCTTCAAGAAAGAAGTTAGAGCTTTGGGAGAATCTTTAGCATATAAATAAATGGTGAGGGTAATTCAAGAAAAGAATGTATATCCAAACTCACAAGAAGTAGTGAGAAGAAAGAGGGCCAAGGGCGTGCTGCTTGGAACACCAATATTTAAAGGTAAAGTAGACAAACTAAGAGCATCAGGCCACAAGAGACAGGAAAGCGAAGGATGTGTGAAAGACACATAGAAAGAGTGGCATTGTGGGAGTTGAGATGGGTAGAAATTCAAGACAGAAAGACCAATTAACTGCATTAAATAGACAGAAGTATAATAACATAAGGCCCATATTAACTGTGTCATTTGGTGACTTTGGGGAGAGAGTTTTCCATGGGAGAGGAGGAACAAAAATCAACCTATAGGAAGTTTCAAGAGGTTGGAAGATCAAAATAGTGTACGTTTAAAAAAATAAAGTTGGTTTATTGGACAATAAAACATAATCACAGAATTTTCCTCCACTTCCTGAAAATGAGAGAAGATGCCAGACATTCTATAGGAATGCCCAGGAGGAGAGACATTCTTTTGCTCAATTTATTAAAACATTTATTTGAAAATAAGAAGACAATTTATATTAATACTAATAAAATGAAATGACTTGGCGAGGAAAGGAAGAGGAAGTTGGGCAAAAGGAATGCAGTGAGAGTTAGAGAGGGAATTAAGATGGTTGAGTTTAAGATTGCAGAAGTGAATGTGTTCTCTCTGAGGGAAAGGTCTAAGATGTGGCTAGGGATACAAGGTGCTAAAATGGAACAGAAAAAAATGATATTTCAGGTGAAAAGGTACAGAATTATGACAAAAAAGTGATAGCCTACTAATATTTTTGGAGTTTCCAAAAATGATGGGGAAAGCTCTAAGGCAGAAAACCTTGATTCTGATAACAAAGTCATCAAAGTTTGTGGGACGCCAATAGTAAAGTAAATAAATGACATTGATAAGAAGTGGTCTTATCTGAAAGCAAAGGTGATAGTGAAAAAATGGGGATTTTGAAAATTGTTGGCCCTATTTCCTTGGCCAAGGATATGCATGGTGTGAATAAAGAGCAGCTTCTGTTAAAAAGAGCTGAAATGGGGGCCAGAATTTAGTGTTAGAGCCACATTTTGGTAAGTGCTAGAGAAAGAAAGAAGGTCCTATGATGTGTATAGGAGTTTGTTAAAAAGAAATGGTGATCTTAGGGGAACAATTAGTGTCAAAACAAGCAAATGGTCATGCTTCTTAAAGTGAGTCTATCTGCATCCAAGAAAGCTCTTTTGGTCATCGTTGCGTACTCTCACTTCAAGGCGGCCAGTGTTTCTCCTTCATCCTAATATGTCCTGAGCACTTACGAATCACTCTTGAGCGATTCTTAGGTAAATTGAATAGCCTAAAATTTAGTCTCTTCTGTTCTTGACTCAGATTTTTGACTCTCAGAGCTTGGGGGTCCAGGTGGCGTAGTTCATCCCATTATCCATTTAGAAGTCACAAACAGGCTGCTTTCCCAAGGCTTTGAGATACATTACTTAAAAAATGTTATTGCTAGCAGTAATAACCAAGTTTATTCTGAGACTTGATAGAATTCAATTATACACTGGCATTGCGGTTAGCAAATTAAAAGAAATTCGTATTGAAGTCATTATTAACCAATGAGTATAATTGGGTTTAACTTTATGTTGAGCCCCTTATTCTATAGATGAAATCCCTGGAAAATTTTTCCTTTATTTTAAGGCAGGGACACCAGTAAGTTATTCAACTTTCAAACCATCTGCTTAGTTCAAACGGTTGTGTGGATTCATCCCTTGTTAGGCTTTATTAAGCTGGCACCAATATAACATTTTAACTTCTAAACACAGGAAAAGCAACAAACAGGTGAAGATCAACAAACACTGCAGGAAGATTTTAAATGACTAATCAGATGGAAGAAATGTCTAAAAAGAGCAGGCAGGAAAATGGAATGCCAACTGTTGTAGCCACAAGCCTGAGACGGTGAGAATAGATGGCTGCCTGCCAAGGAAACCTCAGGCCCTGAAAATCCAATGTGTTATTACAAATAGAAGCACTAGCTCAGGCACACCCGGGAGTGTGCGCGTGTGCGCACACACACACACATACACACACTCTCATAGGAAAGCAACCGCACATTTTAAACAGGGATCTGTGAAAACCTTCAGGGTTTTGCTGGGGAACTTGCACACCCTAGATTTAAGTTGAAGAGAAAGCTTTATAGAGAATGTTCAGTAAGGATGGATTTAAGAATCAGAAAGATTAAGGTAAAAATGCTGATTTCCTCACTAAATGATCAGTTGCCTTGCACAAGTACTTTAAACCTTTTAACATTTCTACTTCTTCAATTTTAAAACAGGAATTAAAATCAGCACCTCCTTACATCCAGGGTTGTTGTGGAGAATTCATGCAGGAATGCAGGAAGGGTCTTCAAACCAAACTTTATGCAGAGCAGGCCCTTCTCACATTCTGGCAAATACCCATTAACATGATGGCTTTGTTTTCATGCTGCCAATTTCAAACCATATCGCTGTTGTCCTTTAAAGTGATGACAGTTTCCTGTGGCTTGCCCTGCCTTTCAAACACTGCTCTAGTTTCTCCTTCCTGGCAACCCAAGTCTCCATATAATTTAGATGCCTCTGTTCCCAAATAAGAAAAGTTTTATGCCTTTTGCCCCTTAAAATGTATTTCTTTGTTCTTCTAAATGCCTTCTCCCTTTCTCTTTGCTCACCTTTTTGGCCAGTTTTAATGCTTAACTAAAATCCAAGTATTTTCTTTCATCAAACTCCTATGTTGGTCACTTATTTAGCCCTCTTAGTATTTTTATAACATTTAAAAAATGCATCAGAATATATTTTATTGGTCAATAAACCACTTTTTCTTTTTAAACATATACCCTCTACCATTTTATTGTTAATACTCAAGATTTAGACATTTCCATAATTTTAGCTTTATCAAGACACAAACTCAAGACCTTTTAAATATGCTGCAAGGGCTTCCCTGGTGGCGCAGTGGTTGAGAGTCCGCCTGCCGATGCAGGGGATACGGGTTTGTGCCCCGGTCCAGGAAGATCCTACATGCCGCGGAGCGACTGGGCTCGTGAGCCATGGCCGCTGAGCCTGCGCATCCGGAGCCTGTGCTCCGCAACGGGAGAGGCCACAACAGTGAAAGGCCCGCGTACCGGAAAAAAAAAAAAAAAGTGTATGTAAATAGACAAGAGGGTCAAAGGTCAAGAATCAAAGCCTCTATAATACTGAGATCAGAATGAGAAAGAGAAGCTAGCAAAGACTAGGAAGAAGTAGACAATGGAGCATGAGGTAAATCAGGATATCCTTGTGCAACTAACGTTAAGAGAAGAAAATATTTCAAGAAGGATAGGTAGCCAACTGTGCCAAATGTTCCTGAGAGAATGAGTGAATGAGAACAATGAAGAAACTATTAATTTTGACAATATGGAACTCACAGACAGAAACATTTTCAGGAAGTAGTGTGACTTAAACCTTAAGGGAGTATTTTGAGGAGGTACTATAACAAAAAGGGGTGGAGACATTGAACGCTGACAACTCAGTAGTAATTTTCTATGAAAGAGGAGAAAAGGGAGGCAGTAGATACAGGAGAATTTATGACCAAGTTGGGGGGGGGGGTTACTTTTAAATAGAAAAAAAAAAGACATGATTTTTTTCTTATTAAACAGATCTGGTAGAAAGGGAGGAGTTGCTGACGTTGGAGAGAGGAGGAATACCTGCAAATGTAAGGTCTTCGAATGGGCAAAAGTGGAGAGAATCAAGACTGTGTGAGATTTGGGACGTTTCTTCCATTGGGATTAGGAAGGGAAGCAAAGCAAGTGGGCTGAGATCCATGTAAGTCGATACAGTTGGCGGTGGGAATTTATGTTTTTATTGGATTTGTTGGTCTTCAAGGAAGATTAGATATATTTCCCAAACGTTTCTTATCTCTGACAAGAAATTGCATGTTGGAGAAGAACAAAGAGAAACATGTTCAGAAGAGAGTGACTATGATTAGAAGAGGGTCTCAAATTTGTATTACTTAAAGAACGAGTACAGGAACTGGGTATACTTAGTCTCTTGAAAAAGCTTTGGGAAGATGCTTCAGATAACTCAAGTATAGTCATGAGGCAACGGCAATGGTCTTTTGTGTGTGTGGCTCCAGAACACAGAACTGCGACCAGTGGGTGGAAGTTAGAGGGAGGTTGATTTCAATTCATAATAGAAACGAAGTTTGTAGTAACCACAATATCACAATGGTGAAGTTGTGAAGTTTCCTTCACAGAAAATATTCAGAGAGCTGGCTGACCTCCATGAGGACATTGTAGAGAAAATGCCTACACTGAAATGAGAAATTTTGTTAGGCACCTTGAAAATGTACCAAAAATGAGTTCCATGAATTCTGTGGCTGGTTCAACTTTTCAAATCATTTCTCAGCAATGTTTTTTCTTCCCGATATTTTGCTCTCAACTGAAGCATTGTAGCATCTCCATTGTTCTTAATGAAGATTTTGAAAAAGTTGTGGAGAGATAGGAAACATAGCTTAGATTGCTTTTATGGTCGTATTTTGCAAGCTTTACAGACAAAACATGTTGGATGATAGAATTCTTCTGACCCAGGGTTGTCAGAGAAATTGGAAGACTCACATATCCAATTTCCAGTTTCTCCTTCTCCTTTTAATGCTTTTGAACTTGAGTCTGTGCATAAGATGCTTCAATGGGTTATTGCTTAATTAATTAGAGACAAGAGAAGGATAAAATTTTAAAGAGAGAATGGTAGATTACAGAGTCGGCTGTTCAGCAATGACATGAACTAATTTGACAATTGAAGGGTCAGTACCTGCAAAAGTAAGGACACTGCTTACAAGCATTAGCATCCAACTAGTAACAATGTGCCTGCCAGGATAATGAACTTAAAACAATAGTAATTAGCAGGCTAAGACAAAGGATTAAAATTAAAAATAAATGGCACAGTGCTTTTTGCTTGCTTGTAAAACAGCATTAAGCCAACTTAATCCATTTTAATTCATTGTGAAACCTGCAGTGCAAATGAGATGGATTCAAGGGTCAGGTTCAGCTCCTGAGAAAGTGCGATACATTCACCTGTGACAATTCTTTCTGGAATGATAAAGTAAGGGAAGTCTCTTAAGAACTCTGAGTGACTCCATAAGGTCCCCAGAGATCAGGTGTCAAAGTTGTCTATCAGATGCCTGAAAAGAAAAAAAGGAAGCATTACTCAATGCTATTGTGAGACAGTTGTCATTGACTGATCAGGCCTTTGAAGCACGCTTTCACAGTCAATGAAACCACCTGAATAGATGAAAGCCAGACAGCTTCTGACAAACAAGAGTCTATGGAATATTCATTGTGCATCTGGGAGGGAAAGATTAATGTATTAGAAATTAAAATGGGACCAGAATGTATGATCTTGCTCTAACACTTGGCCAGACCTGTGTCACCCACTGCTAGTGCCTGAAGTCGACAGACAATTCTGCCAAGGTAACTGAGAATCATTAAGCATCCTGCTATTGTGCATGGTGAATAATAAAACTTTCCTCCTATTCTTTGCCTGGAGCTGACAATGAATAATTCTGGATCTATTTGCAATGTTAACAGCACCTATCTTGCCCATCCATGCCTTTACGATAAGGATGGAAATATGCATTTCAACAGTCTGTACAGATACTGATTCACAGGCATTTCAAAGGACACCTGTCACTCAAGTGAAGGACCTGTCAGTCTCCAATATATGATGGTGCCAAGAAAATGGCCAAAAAGATTATCTGTACTTTATTTCTCCCCTTTTTCAGATTAAAACACTGTTACATTTGCCATAGCCTGACAAGTGATTTACATTGGCAACTGTAACATGTTTAAGACTAGAAAAAAAGCTATTCTCTTAGGCAGGCGTATTCTTCCAAGGTTTACAACTGTATCAAATATACTATCACAATTGTGATCTAGACCATACAGAATGTCATTATGCTGGATATTCGAAGCGTTTAATCTGTTTGCTGACATAAAGGTGACATTGATAGAGTTGTATCTTTGACGTCAGTACCCAAGTAAATTTACTTTTAGGAAATTACAAGTAGACTGGAGTCTGAGAGTGTGATCAGTTTGTATTGGACAGCATCATTAAAGTTATATATGAGCAACCGAAGAATTTTCTTCATCAATATGTCATTGAATGTGCTCTTTAGAAAAGAACAGCTTCCATAATCAACAGAAATTTTCATGTCACTTATTCCAAAAGTTAAAATCCAGCTACCAAAGAGAGTCTTAAAGTTTTGTCCCCCTGGACAAAAATATGAGCACTATACACATTTTCAGAGATCTTCACAGTTTTATTCCCCTGAGCAAACACTGTGACTCTCATTAGGATCCCATTTTTATTAAAACAAATTATTCTGCCTCTTTCAACTGCAGTTAAATTAGTAATTAAATTAAATTGTAAATTAATAAACACCAAAGAGGTCCACCTTCATCACCCCTGCTGAAGGTCATGAGAGCTTTTCTTCTTACCAGGGTGTCATGGGTCTATTTCCTGAGAGTAACAAGCCTATTATACTCCCTGTTGACCACAAGGCAATTCTTGGAAGATGTTTTAATGTCACTCAAGTACAAAATAAGGCTTGCATTTGGTACAATAAGGAACTGAGTTGTGGATTTCTCCAGCCTCTGGCTGTTGCGTGATCTCTCTCTTCCTTCTTGCAATGTAGTTCTTATAAATGGCAATCTTTTTTTTTCCCCTTAAAATTAAGTCTTTGGTCTTTTCCCCCATGGCAGTTCATAGGATATATTATAAACCAGGGAGCTGTTCTGTCAAGAAATTTTCCCAAATCTCCTTAACACCAAGGGGTACATTGAAGCAATTTAGAACCAAATTTATTGCTTTTCAATAGATGATAGGTGATAGATGATATAGATGATAGGTAGATAGATAGATAGATAGATGATAGATGACTTGATCTTGGAAAACTAAACATGATCTTATTTGAGGCTCTCAAGGTCATACAACTATTGTAAAGTTGCAAAAAGTTCATTAAAATCACTGAGAGTGATATAATACAGTTAAAATTATCATATCAAAACAGTCTCTCATGAAGGACTGCTATAATGAAAGTGGATGAGGCAAAGAGATAAAACAAGAATTGTTTTTGGCAGAGAATACAATGATGGCCTGTAGCTAGATTCACAGTACTATGGTCTATAAACATTTTCATGAGGGTTCGATAAACCACTAATTTTCTCCTTTCCTTACAGTGATTTTTTTTTTATAATCAAAGTCTAGGATCCAGTCATTACAAATAACTTTTCCAGAGTTAATTTCTGAAAAATAGATTTTTGAAACTTCTAAACATTGACCAAGAATTGTTTTAAATGCTTTCTTCAGCATTCTGCCTGTAGTAAATTACAAAACAAAGGTTTTCGGTCTCAATAAAATACCAAGCTTTTCAGTGGCTTTGTAGAACACTAGGATGTTAGTCACCTATACATTCTCCAGAGATAACTCATTTTAAGTGGTTTCCATTTACACTGCTCTTCTAATTTACCTAAACATCTATGTTTTAATTTAAATTTCTCAGTGTTTAACGCAGTGAGAGTTCCTCTTTCCCATCATACTAATATCAATTTACAGAATACTCATTTAATTTTCATAGCACTCTGTTGAGGTTCTATTATTATCCCCATTTTACAGATATGAAAACAGTCCAAGATCATGCAACAAGATTTAAATTCAGCCAGTTTGACACCAGAATCCATGCTGTAAGCTATGAATCCAGACTTATTTGTGAGAGGAACCTTTTTTAGCATGAATTTACAATCAGGAAGTAACAGGCAACATGATAGATAAAAGTTATCATACTTTTGACTATTATCTCTTTGAGAAATGAACTTGTCTTACAATATTTAATTGCATAACACATATATTATCTAATTAGTGGGTATCTAAACAATAATAAAGCCAGGACAGTTTAATAATGTCCAATAAAGTGTTTATTAAATGATATCAACAAAGAAAGAAGAAGCATTTATATTCTCTACCCTTACCATTACTTATTGGGCTCTGCATTTTCCTCAGTAAAGGCTATTTCTACTAGCTCCAATGGACAACTGATCTAAAATTCAGTGCTGGCTGACGTTGTATTTACAATGTTTAATCATTACAGCACAACATAATAATATAATCTACATCTACTGAAATATAGATCAATCAAATATCAATTCAGGTAAGGAGAGAATAGCAACAGTGCGAAGCATTATTTAAGATTTTCTAGCTGATTGAAAGCGAAGTCTCTGTGTCTAGACAAAGCTACAGTGAATCTTTTCCCTACCAATTTGCCTATTTATAAACATATCTTCAACTTCCATTTCATCAATAGACATAAATTTGCAGATTTTATCAACTGACATAGAATTTTATTTGTAAAATTATACTATGTACTCTAGTAGCCCAGAGACTAACTAGGCTGTTATTTGCAGATTATTAGGCAAATATATATATGTATATATGTGTTCCTCATGAGGTGATAAATGGCCTGGTTTGGGAGTAAGAAAGATGACATGAAAGTGAAAGATACTTCTGAACCGTGTGATCCAGTTTATCCCTGGCAGAAATGTGGCCATAACCACTCTTCTGTGGAACCTATTTGTAGGAATTTATCTTTTGACTGCAGAAGACAGAAGAGGTTTGAGTGTGATGGGGGATGGGAACATGTTGCATCCATGTCACATGGACTCTGGAAGTTGACTCTGAATCTCCCTAAAGATAAGGGTTAGCATGAAAAGCTGAAGAGTTTTCTTGAGAGACTTGGTGAGGATCTTGGAACACCCAGCGTGCTTTGATTCACAGTAGATGACTTGATGACTTGTCTAGGGTAGGCGAGAGCATCATTCTGCATCTCTTACTCTCACCTCTGGCCTTGGTAGCATATTTGGCATCCAGCTCATTTGGGCAATGGATGAGACCATGAACCCTGGGAGAGCAGTGAAGCAGTCTCAAGGCGCTTTCTCTTTCAACAGATCTGGCAACAGGCATTGCTGTGGAAGCCAGAGGGTAAGAATATCAGAAAATTTGTCTACAAATACATGTGATACATGCTGTAGATAGTCCCAGAGTAACTAGGGAAACTGGATCCCAGGGCATAGCTTACAAGACAACAACATAATGATACAATGTCCACTCCTCTCATTTGTAAACATAGTCTGATTAAGCTTAGGGACACTAGGTTAAATTTTAATGAAAAAAATTTCCAGGATGTGGTATTTGGTGATAAGAAGTAGGGATGTGCCAAAAGTATAAAATATACACTGGATTTCAAAAACTCAGTATTAAAAAAGAAAAATATCTCATTTATAATGTTTATATTGATTATATATTTAAATGATAATATTTTGATCTATTGGGTCACGTAAAATATATTACTGAAAGTAATCTTGCCTGTTCCTTTTTACTTTTGTGAATGTGGTTACTAACAATTTAAAATTGCATGTGTGGTTTCAATGTGTCTTGTAACATATTTCCATTGGATAGTGCTGTCCAGGACAGTGTTTCTCAAGTTGTGACACAATTGGAATTCGTGGCAATCTAGGTGATTTTAGGTGATAAAGAGATTTATTTTAGTGTATTAGAAAAAAATAACCAACATATCAAACCAAAAAGTTCACACATAGTATCGCTTTAACATAAAGTAGGGAGCACATGATAATCCTGTTTACATAGACCCAGGAATTACCAATACCTTCCAGTACCAACTGTTCAGAAATACTGGTCGTGTAGATGATTCCAATCACTGGTATCTTCAAGTTATATATTTATTCCTGAATTTTTTCAATTCACACCTCCAAACTTATAAAATAAAATCTACTCATTATATATATGAGAAAATCTTGAGTTACTTTAGATGTGCATCAAGAGTTAGAAGTAATTGGTGAAAGGGTTTGATTTGTCAGTCGTTTTAGGCTCAAGCCATTGGATTCTCAATTTTCTTTTTCTTAGTTTTCTGAGGAGAAGAAAATGAATATAAGGTTTTGCATTAAGAAATCATCACTTGACTATATGTAGTGTGGGAAGAAATTCAAGGCTTTCCAAATAAAACTTCTAACCTGAAAAATCTTATACCTGCTTAGAACGAATATATGACTATATCTTGCACATATATATGTTTATTTAAACAATAAAAATTATTCTTGCAATGCATACTTCTTCTATCTCTAGTCCCTTAAAAGACCATATGAACCACATGGAGCTATAAGGTGTTGGATTCTCTCAATTCAGATCTGGTTAGGAATTCAGATAACAGCTCACTGAAAATGCACTCCTACATTCGACAGATATTTTCCACATACCAAAAATGGTTTTAGGGTCAGTTGATAAGGCAGTGAACACAAAATCCCTAGCCTCCAGGAACTTACTTTAGATTGAGAATAGAGGGAGGAGGATAGAGGGACAAATACCTAAGGTTCTACAGGGCTTTCTCGACCACTGTAAAGACTGTGGCTTGTACTATAAGTGGGCTAGGCTTTTGGGCAAAGTGATATGACCTTATATCTTAAAAGAATAATGCAGACCACTGTATGGAAAGTAAGTAGTTGGGTTCTCGGAGACAAAATTACAAGCCAGGAGACCAGCTAGCAGACTGTGACAATAGTCCATAAAGGACCTGATGGGCACTTAGAACAGGGTATTAGTGGTGGGTCTAATGGCAGATGGTTGGATTCTGCATATATTATTTCAAAGGAAAAGCTCATACAAATTTCTGATTGATTGGGTATGAGGTATAGAGGAGAGAGAGAGAGAGAGAGAGAGATTAACATTGACTTCAAGGTTGGAAATATGGTGACTCTTATGAGGATACGTTTGAAACAATTGTTGAAAGATGGTCACGCATATTTTTCAAAACCAGATGGTAAAAGTGAGTGAATAAAAAAAAAAAAAAAGTGAGTGAATAAGAAATGTTGGTTTGTACCAGTCCATGAATAGGACAGATTCAAAAGAACAAGTTTGGGATATTGCTTCATATGGTTTCTTGGAATAAGAATATATTGCAAAAGAATCTCATATCAACATGATTAGTAATTAGTTCTGAGTATCTAAACCTATCAGAGGAGTTAGATGAAATATCTTGCTCTTTCTCAGTAGATACAAGTGTGAGATGAAATTTTTATTCCTGATGAGCCTCCAAACAACAAAAAAATGCAATTATCTTTCTGATATGAAACCCAATCTTTTCTTCTATTAGGTATCATCTAATCTAGTGACACTTTATACTATTATAAAATCCACAGTTTCATTATTTTAAATGACAAACTCACCTTTTTTAGGTGAGAAGAAAGCTGATTATTATTAATTTCTTTTATATTTTAATTTTCAAATTAATCGTGTTCTTTTGTATTGTGCTTGTTTTCATGGTTACTTTGATTCATGGCGAGTGACATTGGTCATACCGTGTTTTAGGCATTTAGATAACATGATTGAATTAATTAAGGAAAAATATTAAGTACTTCAATATATGGTATGGGATATGACAAAACTTACCAAGATTTGCGTTAAATGATTGAGGTCTGGAGAAATGTTAACATTTCCTGTGATGCCTGTCGGTGGGTCATTCCTGAGCAAGTAGGAACATCTAGCCTTCGTATGCATGTCTGTCATCTAGCTGATTATTATCAGGTATAAAACATGTATTTTCAGTCCTAATGTGACATTGTTCTAGGGACTATACTTAGTAAGTTGCAAGGACAATGTTCTTATCTTTGAGAAATGCATAATTTTATATATAATAAATATGTAATTTATTAAAGGAAAATACCAACAAACATGAATAGACTATCAAATAAGTCACAGACTTTTCTTCTCCTGATTTCCAGAAATCCAAATCTTTTACTTCAAAGCAGGGTTCAAAGCTTCAAACTCCACCTCCCTCATAAGTCTTTCCCTCTTAAGGGAAATACCACTCTATCTTATTGTAATTTGCACATATCCCTTCAATATATATGTTCACAGGGTTTATTATAGAACTTAAATACTACTTTTTTGTGTGTTATTTTCTAATTAGTTATACATTTCTATTAAACTATAAGTTTTCCATGGATTAAATTTTTTTTCTTTCCCCAGATATTGCTGAAATAGAAGTAACATCTTATTTTTTCACCTTTTATGGCATCCCCAGTTTCTTTCTTTCTTTCTTTCTATCTTTTTTTTTTTGATGTGGACCATTTTTAAGGTCTTTATTGAATTTGTTACAATATCACTTTGTTTTATGTTTTGGTTTTTTGGCCACAAGGCATGTCGGATCTTAACTCCTCGACCAGGGATCGAACCTGCACCCCTTGTATTGGAAGGTGAACTCTTAACCACTGGACTGCCAGGGAAGTCCCAATGGCATCCTCAGTTTCAGTAACTACTCTTCTTATAACCTTGTTTAATTATCATTTACAGCTTCAAGATTTTTCTCTTTGCAGATTTACAAGTCCAACATCAAACCTTCACAGTTTATCGTTTGCCCAGCATAGTGCATGGTAACACCATTCACTTTCCGTATCCTCCACGTGCTATGCAGAACAGCAGAGCAGAGAAAAGGAGAGGATAACATCAGAAAACAATATCCCACTGGCCAAATGGTTAGGCTTGTACCAAGCTCCTGGTCGTGTCCAGTCCCAGGAAAATGTAGCCCAATTAAATAGTATCATCTTATTAAGACAATGAAAGCTGACTTTAAATAAATAGAAAAAATAAAATAAAGTTCAAAGTTAGGATCACCTCCGGTTTTTTATTTAGGCCAAAAAGCACATTTCTCTAAAGATCAGTCTGAAAACCAGTCAGAGACTTCTAATTTTCTCAAAAGTCACGCTGATATTCTTGTCTCATTTCCCTTGTTGCACTCTTTCGCACTGAAAATTAGCATTTAATCCTGTTTGTCTTTGATGTTTTCAGCTTTAATGATTTCCAACTCATAGAACATCCTATTCACTAGAGAATCCATCTGAAGTCCCCACCTTTTTCAATGACTGGAGAACAACAAACAGACTGACAACAAAGGCTGCTTAACTACATGCAGAATGCAGAGCAGCATGAAGGCTATGCCTTGTCAAAAGAAATTAGGTCTTGCAGAAATTTACCTATTAATTTGGGTGGGGGGCGGAAATGGATAAAGTGGCATGATTTTAGCAAAAGGACTTGGGGGAATCTGCATTTTTAAGCTGCTTATCTGTGCAGGTTGTGGACTTGTCTTCAATATTTTCTGTGGGTATCAGGTTTATTGCACTCCTAAAAATAATTTCTCTGAAAATTTTCCCTTTAAAGCTTTTTTCAATTCTTAAAGGGAAATTTTCCTTTGAGTCATTTCATTTAAAATATTACAACTTAAAATTAACTTAATGACAAAAATTTTATAAGCACGAATTAGCAAGATAAAGTTTAGAATCCAATTTAAGAGATTGTGGAATGATTTTCCTTCTCCAAAGAAGCTGAGTGTTTATTTGGAAACTAAATTTTTAAATGAAGGTTAGTAGTAGGTTTCAACCGAGGGTATAGATAGAAAAGATCAGTCTGGGTGAAAGATTTGCTATCTTGGCTTAGAGACTTAGAACTGTGTAAAAATCTGTGTAATGAATATATTGATTGTTGTGACCTAAAGGACATAAAAATAGGCAACCACTTCTATGGCCAATTTCCCCCCCAAAAATGGTGAAATAGAGTCAGAAATTCAGAAGCAACACCAACAATGCGTTCACAATCAGTATGTACAAACATATTGAATGCCCTCTTTCTATGATTCTACGTCATGTACCCATGTCTACCGTAGCCCATATGTTTACCAAATTGTGAGCTCTAAGCCATAGGCACTGTGACTTGTCCATGGTTATTTACAAGTGTTCAGCGATAAGCCTGGAACACTGTAAATGTTCAAAAGGTGGGAATGAATGAACAAGTGAATGAGTAGGTGTACTGATGAATGAAGTAGTGTAATAAATAAACAACAATTTTATGTTGCTCAATTTCACAGTGTCAGTTTTTCCTTAAATGTTTCTGGCCACAGAAATCATTTCTTATAAATGCAAGCTCCTGGCCCAGACTTAATGAATAACAGTCTTCAGAGATTCCATATTTCAGACAGGAAACATCTATTTTCAATTAACCAGATGATTCTTACTGAGTTTCGGAATACTTCACATTTGTATGTGGCTTCTCTTTGCTAGAATTTTAAAAATCTCAAGTAATTGACTTATTGTTTAATTTTCAGGAGATCTGCTTTCCTTGTCAGTTAAAATGACTGTTGGGTAAATTTGGCAGCATAACTCCAATCTTACAGTTGGCTGTTAAGAAAAATAAGGATAGTATCTAACCTGGGCCCGAAGAGATTCTGCTTATCAAGGCAACTTTGGGGGTTGGATGTTGGTCATATTGCTTTAAGGAATTTTTATACTAATAATTTTAGCTCTCTTTTGAAGCAAATAACACAAAAATCTCTAGATAGCAATACAGTATATTCCTGTCAACCTGTGCCATATGAGACTTCGCTCCACCCTTACCCCAGAGTCTAAGACTGATGAATTTTGGGGATGAGGGTTTTGTGCTTATATTACAGAACTATGTCACTTATGTGAACCCTGAATGAATCTATCACAGGTGAACTAACACACCTATGTGAGATGTTTTTAATGAAACTTTACTGTAGAGCTTCTTAATAAATCAATTTAAAAAAAAATTTTTTTTCCATGGTCAGTAAGAAAAAGGAAACATTTTTAGAATGTTTAGAAAAAGGCTCAATAACTCTGTGAAACCAAGTCTTGCTCACGTTGCAAGAGGAGATACAAAACCCTACTTTCAAGAGAAAGAAGGTAGCTTATAAGCAAGAGGAAGTTCCATATTGAGATGCCATACTGTCTAAAATGTATTAGAACTGGGTTGACATGTTATTGTAGAAGCTGACAACATCTAACATAGCATGATGTTGATTATGCAATTGGCAGTGACACTGAGAGGATGTACTACATTCAGAAAGTATACACAAGGCTTTAAGATGTTGTAACATTTACAGTGGTCTCCATAAATGACTCATAAATTGAGTTATTCTCCAATTGTGTAATATGAATTATTGGCAAGAATGTTTCATAACATTTTTTTGTCCAACTAGCAAAATGTTGAAGTCACCAGTCTCTCTTCAAGACCTTGGTAATCATACAGTTGATGTTAATAAAAACTACAAGTGAATCTGGAGCGTGGTATCACAGGAATATGGAAAACAACCCATCCACTTAGATCTTATAAAATATCTCCAAAAGCTTTCACAGTGACAAAGAAATAATAAGGTGTGACTCAAAATGATAAGGACATAATTTGGAAAAGGTATTTGATGCGGCCATCTGGAGGAAAAAAATTGCTTACCCCTACATACTTTAATTTTAAATTAAGAATAATTGAAAATAAACTAAGTAGTCTAATGAAGAACTTACAAAAAGAAAAACACAAACATTAGTCAAACAGAAGAAATATATATCCATTTATTTTATTGTTTTAAAAATGTTATTTTGTCTTTAAGAGCTACATCCATGACAAATAAACTTATAAAACAGACAAGGCTCTGAAAGTCTAATTTAAAAAATACAACTCTAAAGTGAGGGATAATAAAGAGACTTTAATATGGAGGAGAGTTAGAAATCATAATGAGGATATAACAAAAAGTCACAATAAAATAGCAGGCATACAAAGAAGCAGGAAAATATAATCCACAATGTGAAGAAAAGGAAAAAAACAATCAATTGAAACAGACTCAGAAATTATATAGATAATAAAATTCATTGACAAGGACATTAAAACAATTTTTATAATTATATTCCATATATCTAAGAAGGTAGAGGAAAGTTTGAGCATGTTAAATAGACACATAGAATAATGTCATATCACATATAGTAAAATACCTTAAAGCCAGTGATAAAGAAACAATCATAAATAAAGTCAGAAAAGACACAACAGAGACAGAAGCAAGAATGACATCAGATTTCTTATAAGAAACACTGCAAGCAAAAAGATTGTGGAGCAACATCTTTAGAGTCCTGAAAGAAAAAACTGTCAATCTAGAATTCTATACATAGAATAAATATCTTTTGGATAAAAATAAAAGACTTTTACAGACAAAAAAGATGAAAGTATCATCAGTGAACCTCTACTACAAAAGATGTTAAAGGAAATCCTTTAGATTAGAAGAAAAATTATATGAGATGGAGATATTGATCTAAAAAGGATGAAGAGCACAGAAAACAATAACTATATGGATAAATATATGAGATATTCCTATTATTATTTTAACTAAAAAGTAACTGTTTAAAAAACATAAAAGCTGTATGTTCTGGAGTCTGTAACATGCAAGGAATGTATGATAACATTACCACAAAGGCTAGGAATTGAGAAATAGAAGAATACTATAGTAAGTTTCTTATAACTGCAAGTGAAGTGGTATATTATCACTTGAAGGTAGACTTTAATAAATAAAGATCTATACTATAAACCCCAAAACAACCACTAAAATAAGGTAGAACTATAGATAATAAGACAAAAAGGACATATAAGGGATTACAAAAAATAATCCAACAGAAGTCAGGAAAAGAAAAATGATAGCATATCATATGTATGTGCTTACCAGATACTCTGCTAGGTGGTTGATTACTTATTTAATCTTCTGTGAGTTAGACTTACAGCCACAAGAACAAAAGGAAAATAAATAGCAAGATGGTAGATTTAACCCAATCATATAAGTAGTCTATATACTTCAATTAAAAGGCAGAGATTGTCATATTGGATGAAAAAGCAAGACCCCACTATATGCTGCCTAGAAGAAATCCACTTCAAAAATAAATACACAAATGAATTAAAAGGATGAAAAAAAGACAGCACAATAACACTAATCAAAAGAAAATTAGAGTGAATATATGAATATCAGATAAAGTAGATTCCAGAACAAAGGATATTGCTAAGGATAAAAAGGAGTATTTAATAGTAATAATGTGATTAATTCTCAAGGAGGGTATAGTAAGTTTATGTTTCTAGACATATTTTGTCCATCATCACAAATAAAACTTGTTTCCCTAACTAAGCTATACAAACCTTAACAGCCTCATAGGGGAAACACTTGAAAGAAAATTAAAAAAACAAAATAAAACAATTTCCTGTAGCAGACATAATAAGGGCCTACCCAAAGATGTTCACTGTCTAATCCCTGGAAGCTATGAATATGGTATTTTACATGGCAAATACCACTTTTGAAATGTGATTAAGGATAAGGACCTTGATATGGGGAAATTATTCTGGATTAAATGGATGGGTCCCATATAAAAATGTAATTCCTTAAAAAGTGGAGAATCTTTCCCAGCTGAGTCAGAGAAAGATGTGATGGTAGGTGAGTCAGAGAGATGTGGCATTGCTAGATTTGAAGGTGCGGGAAGAGGATCACAAGCCAAGGGATGTGTGGCCTCTGGAAGCTGGAAAAGCCACAAAAACAGATTCTCCTCCAGAGACTCCAGAAAGGAACACGGCCCTGCCGACACTGATTTTAGCCTAGTGAGACCCATGTTGGACTTCTGACCTAGAGAAATGTAAAATAACAAGTGTATTTTTGATGCCTCTAAATTTGTGGTAATTTCCTGTGTCAGAAATATAAAATTAATACAATGCCAATTACTAAGAATAATCTGATAAGGAGTATTAGAATATATTGAAAACTTTATATTTTAAACCTGTTCAACTGTAATATTTCTCATTGAACAGTAGTTTCTAGTTTTGTGGTTATTGTATTTCCAGTATAGTAATGTCTCAAGATTTGCTTCAATTGTCTCTATCTAAATACATGAAATGCCTTTCAGACAATATGGATAGAATCTAGATGCTTCTTTATCCACACCAATTAGTTTACCTTATTATTTTACTCCACAATCAGAATAAATCTCTGGATGTATGGCACTGGACTGACATGGGTTCTTGCTTCTGTAATGGAAGTCGTAGTGCAAATAGACTTGGAGTTGCTTAAACACAGAGATCCACTGTCCATAACTTTTAGAAAACGTTCTCTGTCTTTCTGTTTTCAACTGTCTCTTTTGAGAACTAACTGGACCACAAAGTTAAGGAGTCAGTAATTTTTTGTACCCGGAAATTGCTTATTTCCACTCATCTTGTTTTTCCATCATGTGTTAGTCCATTCAGGCTGCTGTAATAGAAGACCATTGTAAGGCTGTGTATAAGGCTGGGTAGCTTATAAACAGAAATTTATTGCTCACAGTCTTGGAAGTTCAACATCAAGTCTCTGGCAGATTTGGTGTCTGGTGAGAATCTGCTTCCTAGTTCATAGATGGCCAACTTTTCACTGTGTCCTCACATGGCAGGAGGAGCGAGGGAACTTCCTGCTGTCTTTTGTAAAAGCACTAATTCCATTCATAAGGGCTTCACACTCATGACTTAATCACTTCCCAAAGTTTTACCTCCAAATCATCACATTGGGTGTTAGAATTTAATATATGCATTTTGGGGGCATACAAACTTTCAGTCTATGGCACATAATATAACTCAGATTCATATTTGTGAAAATGTCATAATATGATTAGGTAAATTAAATAAGGACTTTTTTTTAGTTGTATTTTTAATTTTTGCTTTTTATGGATGTCAAGTGATGTTATTGTTTATTGTGAGTGTTATATTCCTTTTAGTCTTTTGTAGCCATTGACTGAATTAATTTTAGCTGGAATTTGCTCAAAAGTCTTTTTTAATACAATGAAGGATTGTTTTGCAGACCTGCTCATCTCTGGCCTGTTTTTATGTCCACTTGAGATAAAGTGACAAACCACAGCAACAAAAAGAAAAAAGAAATAAGCTTTTTTTTTTTAAATGTATTTTGATATAGGATGGTCCTGGTACTCCATTTAGGGTTGTAACATCATAAACAACCCAAATGATGACTGGTACTTTACTGACTGTGAGATATGGAATTCTTATGTAATGAGAATTAATCTCTAACTACTTTCCTAGACTTAGTTTAAGAACATAGGAATTTCAAAAAGACTGGGGGATAATTGGCAGAAATTTGAGCATGTGTATAAATATAACATTAAAAATGTAATACATTTCAAGACAGTGTAGTTCAATTTATTTTCAAAAAATTCTTTTAACTTAATTCATTTAAGATTATGTGTTTCCTAATAAGTCTTAAAAAGATGTGCATAGGAAAAGTTAAATAACTGATTAAAAATAGATTTAAAAAGAGGTGTAAATAATCCAAATTTCAGTCCAATGCAGTGAAATGCAATTCAAGTAAAGAAAGGCCTACAGTTCATTGAAAGAATACTATGTAATCATCAGGTATTATTACTAAGTACTTTATTTCTTATTTAATCTTTCGCCACATTTCCATGAGTCAGACTTACAGCTATTTTAAAGATGTGTACACTGATATTGAGATTAAATAAATTGTGTAAAATCTCTCAGCTAGTAACAAACGTTGGATTTAGTAACATATATATTTAGGTTTCCAAAATCTATGTTATGTCTTAACTCACTGCCTGTCCAATATATGCAAAACAATATACTAGTTAGTGAAAGATGTTAAAATGAATAGGATTAGGTTTCTGCTATGGAATTTAGAAACCAGAAAGCAAATGCAGTGTAAAGTAAAATAGCATAAAAGCTAATGATTCCAAATTTGCAGTTAAAATTACATGATTTACATCACTCATCACCTTTCTATTATGCTACATTCTACTCCTTTAGTAAAATTCTTTTTATTCATCATTCTCTTCTTGCTTTGCCAACATATGCTCCCAGATTACTTTACCTTCTTGCTTTTCTCACCTCCCATATCAACTGCTATTGACCTAGGCATGCGGTGGTTGAGGCTCTGCCTTCTCAGCTTCTCATCCCTACTGTCTGGCCCACACCTCCCTGCTTGTTAGCTCTCCTCATCTCTGAAAGGCCAACATGGACACAGTCCATTGCTGCGTGGGACTCACCCACCCCAAATACCTTTTTTTTTTTTTTTATACAAAAGCTCTTTACCTTTTCCTTGATCTTTGCATCTTTACTTCAGTTTAGGAGAAATCCAGGTTTCTGTGAAAACCCTCTCCAAATGATACCTACTGGCCTGTTCTCCACTAAAAAAAGAAAAAAAAACAACCTCAATTATAATCTAAATAGTAAATTCCATCAGTGAAAGATTACAAAGAATCATGCGACTCCAGTATGACCTCATCTTAATTAATTACATCTGCAATGACCCTATGTCTAAAAAAGGTCACATTCTGAGGGTTCTGGGGATTAAGATTTCAACACATATTTGGGGGAAACAAAAGTCAACCCATAACATCAACTTTTGGCTTTGTTGTTTTTCTCTATTATATCTTTGATTTCTAATTCATTAATTTCCAAACTTACTTTTATTATTGTCTCCTGTCTGCTTTCTTTGGGCTTTGTTTGCTGATCATTTTCTAACTTCATAAGATGTATATTTAGAGAATCGAGTTTCAGCCTCCCTTCTTGTGTAAGATATGATCAAAAGTTATTACTGTTATTCTAAACACAACCACAGTTCTAATATATCATATATTTTTATTATCGAAATTAACATATATTCTAATTCCTACTGAAATTTATTATTTTAGTTATGTATTATTTAAAACTGAGTTTACTTTTTATTGTACTGAATTTAGTTTAATTTTTTTCTTGACTACAAATGCACACATTATCAGTCAGACTTACTCAACACATGAGCTCACTCAGCATCAGGCTTTACTAGTAATTAGCAAAGGATTCAAGATAGAGTCACAAAACCCCCCCACAGCAATAGCTCGGAGACCCCAAATCCATTAACACAGCTTCCTTGGACACCTTTTTCAAACCAGGATGTCATTTAGATTCGGAATAACAAAGACTAACATTTTGTGCTCAATGAACCAGTTGGGGATGTTTAGTTTGGGGATCTCTCAACTTTTATATCTCACTAGTCACGTAGTCAGAGTAAGTGACTAATTTCCATTTTTCAGGACCGTAATGGCTCATATATCCAAATATTGCAGGCTTATTTATATACCAGGTATCTTCTGCGGCAAACATTTCTCAGACATATAATCACACGTAAGAAAATCTCTGAAAAATCCTCATTTAAAATCTAGATAGCAAATTTCACCAGTCACAAATTACAAGGAATTTGGTTAAGGTCAAAATCAGCCTCCAGTTTCCTGACAAGAGAGGAACTAGTTACAGACCCAATCTTAACCCTTTTCTACCCAATTCCACTGTGGTCAGATTACTTACTCTGAATTAAGCCAGTCTTTTGAAAGTTGATAAAAATCTGGCTTTATGGCACAATACATGGTCAATCATGGCAAATGTTCCCTGTGCTCTTGAAATAAATATATAGTTTTCTATTGTTGGGGGCAGAGTTACACTAATATAATTAGGTTAAGTGACTTAAAGATGTTTGGCTTTTCTGTGTCCGTACTAATTTTTTGTCTGTTTGTTCTATCTGGTATTAGAAGATATGGTAAAATTTTTCCTCTGTGGTTGTGGATTTATCTATTACTTCTATTACATCTGTCGTTTTTGCTCTATCTACTTTGAAGCTTTGAAGCTTTGAAGCTATCTACTTTGAAGAGTGTAAAAATTTAGAATTGTTTGACCTTATTGGCTGACTGCCCTTTTATCATTTTAAAAGTCCCTTTTGCTTTCTAGTGATGCTTGCTGTCTTCCTATTCTTACTTCTAAACTCTTTGTGTCCTCATATTTAAGGTACATAAGCTGTAAGCACTATATAATTAGGCTTTGTTGTTTTTAATCTATCCTGTAAAACTTTATTTTTAATATTTAGACCAGTTATGTTTGGTATAATTATTGATCTATTTGGGTTTATATTTACTGTTTTACTATTTGTTTTCTATTTGAACCATTAGCCTTTCAATTCCTCACAAAGAACATTTGCACATGTGGTTCCTTTAGTCTGAAATGCCCTTTCTCCTTTTCCTATATTCACTTAGTTATCTCTCACTAAGACTTTAGTCATTTCCTCACCGGCGATCATCTGGCCCCCTGTCTAGGTATGGTTCCTTTTTGTAGCCATTCTTATAGCATCTTGTTCTTTCTCTTCGAGCACATAACTCAGTTATTTTGTGTGACTATTTGGTTATTGTGTGTTTCTTTTTCTAGACCATCACTTGATGATGGTAGGACTAATTTTTTTTTCTAATCATAATTAAATACTTGCAGTATTAACAAGTTAACAGGTAGAGTCTAAAGCCAATGTTACCTTTCTTCACAAAGGTTAAATCAATACAAATAGAGCCTTTAAGAAATGATCGACACATTTCCTCCAGGTAAAACAATACCATCTCATTAAGGCACTGCTGTTATATCAAGTCTAAAGTGTCCTACCATCACTCGTGTCAGACTCCCCTTTCATGCGATGCTTTGCAGCTTCTTTTGATGGTAGGCTCATTCCTATGTAAGAAAAACAGATTTTCCCGAAACAATTCTATTTCTTTCACACCCACATAGAAGGAGAATAAGACTGACCAAGTGCTGGTTTATTTCAAATATTTTCCAGATTATTTGGTGCAAATTCTTTTTCTACAATATTCCATTGTCATTTTTAAGTGAACTTGGCAAAGCTAAGGGCTCTGACTCATGAATGTACACTTTCTTCCTGGATTAAGTAGGCAGCCACAGGCAAAAATGCCCGATGATTCAAAGTTTCTATGAGTGTGCTCAAGTCTTTTCCCTTTTGGAAATCACTCCGAGTACAAGTGGAAGAAATAATGGTATGCTATGTGTACTTCCTGTCATTCCCAGCAAACAGTACACTGTTCGGGACTTTTATTCTTTCAGACACATTTCAGCTAATCAAGGTCCTCTGATCCATTCTTTTATTAAAGGAAAAAGATTATTTCTTCCAATGCATTTACTTTAAGAAAGTTTATAACAAATAACTCAAATTAAGCAGAATAACTATTATGGAAGTTAGAGAATGTTAGGTGAATAACCCGTTGCAAATTACCTGGAGGCTTGAACTGTCCTTGCGTTGAGTTGCCTTGTATTTTGGACTAAATATATTCTCATGAGTTTTGATGAAAATCCAAGGAACAGCACAGCCTTATCATCAACAGATATATTACTCTGCTTAATACAGTAAATAGAGAAAAAGAATGGATCTCCCTGGCATTAAGAACTGAAAATCTGTCAGATAAATATTTTAAAAAACCAAAAAATTTAGTATCTAACTCCTCAAAGAAATCACTTCTGCCTCTGGTTCCTTGGAAATAATGACTACTATCTTTAAACCACATAACCTTCACAGTGATAGATTTGTTTTCACACCCTCCCTGCACCCCAGATGTCCAACAATTCAAAATTGGTTGAAATTAGAACTGCATACTGGGTCAGAAGTTGTATTTCTAGCCTAGAAAGGTAATCACCCACCATTTTAATGATATAATTACTTAGATTTTCATATGGACCTTCACATACAAAATTTAAATCATGAAATGCAGAATATATAGGTGGGCCAGAAGTAAAATAGCCAGGTATTCATTTCACCAAAGCATAACAGAAGATACTGTGAACAAGTTTAATCTGGGCTTCCCTGGTGGCACAGTGGTTAAGAATCCACCTGCCAATGCAGGGGACACGGGTTCGAGCCCTGGTCCGGGAACATCCCACATGCCGCAGAGCAATTAAGGCCGTGTGCCACAACTACTGAGCCTGCGCTCTTGAGCCCGTGAGCCACAACTACTGAAGCCCATGTGCCACAACTACTGAAGCCTGCGTGCCTAGAGCCTGTGCTCCACAACAAGAGAAGCCACTGCAATGAAAAGCCCTCGCACCGCAACGAAGAGTAGCCCCCACTCGCTGCAACTAGAGAAAGCCAGCGCACAGCAACGGAAGACCCAACTCAGCCAATAAAATTAATTAATTAATTAAATTAATCTTTAAAACAAGTACTAAAAAAATTTAATCTATGTATTTATGAAAACAAATCACAGATAAAAACAATTTAATTTCATAAAAGAGGAAAACTACACCATAAATTTGTTTTAGCAATAATAAGTAAATCCTTCTTTAAATGTTTAAAGAGGGCTTCCCTGGTGGCGCAGTGGTTGAGAGTCCGCCTGCCGATGCAGGGGACACGGGTTCGTGCCCCGGTCTGGGAAGATCCCACATGCCACGGAGCGGCTAGGCCCGTCAGCCATGGCCGCTGAGCCTGCGCGTCTGGTGCCTGTGCTCCGCAACGGGAGAGGCCACAACAGTGAGAGAGGCCCGCGTACCGCAAAAAAAAAAAAAAAAAAAAAAAAGTTTAAAGAAAATCCAGTCATTTTCAGATATTTTTAGAATTCCCATTTCTATATATATTCACACTTCATGGAGAACCATGTCCTGAAGAAACTCATTTTATTTAGTACCACTATTTTTTTTGAGAAAGTGTTGCAGATATAGCAAATGCTCTGGCCTTTGAGGGTAAATGTCCAATTGATAACCCATTAAGTACTGGCCCTTCCCTTTTCTTCCCCCAGAATAAAAGAACATCCTGTTTTACTGAGGTCTCCTCCCCTAACACACCTGGGAATTCCTGAAGAATGCTTTCGTATTCCACCAATTCAGCCTCTTTGCCTTTATATTCTCAGCCAGCCATTCTCTTCTAATCCTCATTCTGTTCCCTAGAGGTGGCATACTACCACCACAATACACCTTCTCCGAGTGCAGTTGGAATTCTGGAGCCTTTTGACTACAATTTGAGCATAGAGTCTAATCTAGCAGAAGGCAGATAAAAAGAGACTATGATATTTAAGAAAAATGTTACAGAGGCTTAGGGCATCAGAAAAGAATTAAATGCAGGGGTAAAAAGCTTCAACTGGATACTGGGTATCACAGCTTCTAGAGTCTATAGGGTTTGTCCATACCAAAACCAGTTGCAGCCTGCTTTTCCTCTGCAGGACTGTTGTTGCCATATTTTCATATACCAGGCTTCTTCGACTTTCCAGCTTTCTCTGGGGCCCAGCAGGAGGAAAATCAGTAGTTCACCCTTCACGCATTGTCTCAGCCAACATTTGATTGTACTTCTTAACTATATAATAACGGTTTTGCCCCCGGGGTAACAAATTTTGACATCAACACACTGAAAACTTTACTCTTCATTATGACAAATCCCTGCATTCCACCATAAACTAGGGTTTTGATTTTCACATAATACAACACATAGGCTCACTGGCCAGAGAGACTGATTTTCCCCTCCAAAGAGAATTTAATTCTTCTCCAAGATATGATCTGGGGAAACCCAATTCTGGCCATGACAGAATAACCATGAGTAGATTTGCCTTCCATGTTAAAAAACTAGAAGAACAAAGAAAATATACAAAAGAAATTGTTTTCAGAGATTGCACAGTGCAGTAATATGATTCTGTGATAAGGGAAACAAATAAGATGATCTCTAATGCATAATTGGAATTTGAGGCCGATGACATTTCCTCCACTGCTAATGAGGTTCACATTCTATAAGGAACATTCAAAACTTTTTTCATAATAAGGACACAATAGAAATGATAAACTGAGGGAGATAATAGTTTCAAGTGTATCGGTCACTTTTATGAAGACAGAAATTACTCTAGAAATTTTGGGCAGAAAGGAAATTGACACAGAGAACTAGTGCCTGTGTCACAGTTGAAGGACCGTGAAAGGGTTCAGGGAAAGCCACTGCTGGATTTTAGGAAATTAGGAAGTGAAGGAGCTGCAGGTATCCACTGTTGATGACCCCAGCTACCCACAGCACCAGAATGGATGCTTTTCAATAGGGGGGTCAGAAGCTTTCACATCTGTCCATTGCTCCTCAAGAGCAATGATGGCGCCTACTTCTCTTTCTCTTTTTGAGTATTGAGCAAGGACCTTTCATTGATGGAGTCTAAGCAGGACTCTGATGGTAGTAGGGATTCTTGGAAATGCATTTCAAAGTTTTCTGACTACTGTAAATACAGGAAAGTAGAGACAATCTGCCACAATAAGACATGCAAATTGTAAGACATTTTATTCGTACAACAAATATTTTTGAGTACCTACCTACAATACACAAGTCACTACACTAGGCTGTGAGAGGAAGCATGGATAAATTGATACCTGTCCTCAAAAAAAATTAGAATTTAGAGGCAAAGATCAGACTTGTAGCAAATATTACAGCTGAGGGAAATATATGGTTAGTGCCAAATCTAATTTTTCTGATCATGAAAATCACAAATTTTCTGATCATGTAAATAACATAGAGAAAAATAAATTAAAAAAAAATAGAGAAAAAATAGAGAAAAATAGAGAAAAAATAGAGAAAAAAAATAGAGAAAGCACTTGTGGAGGTCCAAATTTTATGTTGTTCAATTAGTTGTCTGGTATTGAATATTTTATATTAATAATTTTTAGTAGTATCTGCATTGCAAGAAGCATTTGCCATAAACTAAATACATTCCTATTTCATTAAGTATAATCCATTGTAAGTGACATATTTTCCCTATGAACATTGAGCCATTGCTGGCTGTTGAGTTTATAGATGAACTGTATCTTGGTGGAGCTTCTCGACTCCAGAGTCCAGACCTCAGCTATGCACGTGGAGAAACCTCTCTTTATCAATTCACTCAGGGATTAATACGTTCCGGGGTCTGACTCACACTAAGCAACCCATTAACAAATAAATGTATAAAGCAAAAGGCCAATGTTTTAATTTACCATGAGAGACCCATCCAACCAGATCACTGAGATTGGTTGTATAAACAGTGCATAGTTTTTGATAGGAAGAGCTAGTGCCCAAGAGTCAGTCCGGGGCAGGGTTATCCAGTCTTTGGACCCAGTTGTACACTTGCTGAGGCAGCAGATCTTTTTGTGGACAACATACCATCCGAATAGACAGAGATATCCCCCCACGTCCTTGCTTTATAGCAGTGTATTGGACTAATGACAAATTCTTATTCAGAATGTACTTTCTACTCTTACACATAACACTACACTTGTGTTTGTGATTACCATAGGCCTGGAATAATTTCTGGAGTTTTCGTCTACTGTTTCTCAGTTTTTTTATTATTATTATTATTATTATTATTATTATTATTATTATTATTATTATTTGCGGTACGCGGGCCTCTCACTGTTGTGGCCTCTCCCGTTGCGGAGCACAGGCTCCGGACGCGCAGGCTCAGCGGCCATGGCTCATGGGTGCAGCCGCTCCGCGGCATGTGGGATCTTCCTGGACCGGGGCACAAACCCGTGTCCCCTGCATGGCAGGCGGACTCTCAACCACTGCGCCACCAGGGAAGCCCTCAGTTTTATTATTGATTGGCATCTGCCTGGTAAGTTTTTGGCGGCATCCCGGACTTATTTACAAAATATCTCCTATTGTGGGTTAACTCTACAGATGGCTTATTGTATTAATTTCTGTTGATTCTTCTTAGCTACAATTTCAGAGGTTGATATTTCCAACTGGTCTCTAAATGCTAGGGCTGTGCCGCATTCACTGTTTGGAGATACAGATACATTGACTACAGTTAATACAGACAGTGAATATTCATATTGTACTTAAAACCATTTAAATAGCTTCTGAATATTTTGGAATTATTTTTATGGTTATGAAACATTTCAAAACTACTTTTTATTATTTTATAAATGGAATACACACTGCTTTTTAACAGTCATGCAGATGTCAAAAATTGCTCTCATTACTCAGAGAAAAGTGACACCATATTGTAAAACATTATATTTATCTTGGCAAAGGTTTAGAAACAATTTCATCCTGATCCCCAGCCTCTTATTCTGCTTAAACTCCCCTTTCATATGCAGTGTTGTAGATTTCTATTTTAAGTTACTAACAGTTTGTGATTTTTGTCCCTTTCTCTATTTGCAATGATAATTGGCTAATTAGAGAGTTGATCATTCACAAAAAAAAATACAGCACTGTTGAGAAGCTGGCTTTAGATATGCAAATGTTCTTATGTATCAAAAGGGATAATTTTTAATATTTTTCCCCAAAAACTCAAGTGTTACTTCTTTTTCTTGTCTTCACTTCTGAAAGGTCATTGATGATATTTTTTTAAACACACCAAAAAAATAAACTGTGATTAATTTGTTTTACGAACTTTGTACTTTTATGTTTGCATACATTTTTTTAAATGTGCCACTGTCATTTGTTGATGCATAAAATCTTGGCTCAACGAACTATGGCATTAACATTCAGTTTCATCTTTACATGTGGTCATTAGCACGTTGAGTTTTTAAGAATCATAGAATCTCTTTTCGAAGTTTTTATGGGAAAGGTATAATTTACTCAAGGAATATAGATTCAGAATATACTTTTTGCAAACTAAACAGGGGACTAAACAGAAGCACGTCTTTCTCTTGGCCCCATGGTTCTGGCATTGTATAAAACGTTTTTAATAAGGCAGGAAATACAGAAAATCCGAGTCTTTGAAACCAATTATTTTGCAAATAATTTCTTCTGTTTCTTCCTTAATTTTCTCCAAGTAACTTTTGTACCTGAGCATCTATTAATCTTAAGGC
This sequence comes from Globicephala melas, assembly GCF_963455315.2. NCBI lineage: Eukaryota > Metazoa > Chordata > Mammalia > Artiodactyla > Delphinidae > Globicephala > Globicephala melas. Next base: position 73,866,423 of record NC_083320.1, on the reverse strand, counting down.
AATATACATTTATTTTAAAAACTGGTCTATCATTTGTTAGGTGCCTACTATGTACAGTTTACAGATATTATTTCACTTGACCCTTGAGTAAACTCCATTGAATATTAACAGCAATTTTACAGATGAGGAAAAAGAGACCTAAAACATCTGAATAACTTACTAAAGTCCTATGAATAACAAGCAGCCATGGAGTGAGCCTACGGCTGTGAGCCATAGTCTGTGTTTTTCTTAATCCCTTTGCTATAATCAAGTACTACTGTGGACCAGTTACTGCAGTGGAAGACAAAAACTAATATATGTAACAATATTTAGCTTAAGGAGTGAGTCTCATTTTGGAAAGGAGAACACTTCTCAGAGTTCAGCTTTTCTTGGAGCAGACTGTGATGAATGTTGAACTGATTTCAGTGCCTGAAGCTATACTATCTCTTAGCTTTCTCTCCTTGTTTGTCTATAGTGAGCCCCTTCTAAGAGATTCCTTCTATATATACAAGGTCAAGTCACATGACCCAGCCATCTCAGCCACAGCTCTTTTGGATCATGTTGAGCATCTGACCCATATTATCCTACATAAAGGCTGGTCTATTATCAAGAAGAAGTCTAGCCCAAAGCTTCATTCCATAGGGATGGTGATGATGACTTGGGTTAGTCACATAGTCTCTTAGTGGTCTAAGCAGGAATGTCTTGATAGAGAGGCAGAACCTAAAAGGTGACTAGAGAGAGAAGCAGAAATAAAGAGTAAGTCAAACACAGTTGTGAACCTATAGGAGACATCGACATATTTCTGCTGCTGAGGTGTCTTTGATTATAACCTGGTAACTAGAGCTGCCTAGAGGAATAAGGACTATACAGAAGAGAGGGGGAAAATCCAGGCAGCTAACAGGAAAGCAAGTTCATGAGCTCTTGCCCACCTCCTCCTTTAATTCTCCTGATGAATGTTCCCATCTTGTATATCCGGCATGCTGGGTTCAATCTCCAGCTGTAGTACCTACTAATTTGGTGTCTTAAGCAAATCTTCTACTCATTTGAGACAATTTATCCATCTATAAAATGGACAGGACAGATACTATGTGATAGTTCCTGGCAAACGGTAGACCCTCTAGAAACATGACTTGAATTTATATGTAAAGAAGCAATTCTGCATTGGGGCTCCTGTTCAACATTAGGCTCTGTTCCTACTTATTTTGCCCTATTTTCTCCTCTCTCATATCTTCTCTTACTTCTCCTTGTGATGAGAGTAGAGGGGACCTCAGTCAAATTTCCCTCAGTTCCATCACCTGCCAGGCTTCTATACTTACATTCTATTGAAGACTATTCACTTTGGAACAGACTCTAAACAGAAGGATGCCAATGGATGTAATATACCCCATATCTCCTTGTATTAAATTCCTAGTCCCTTTAAACTTATTTCCAAGAACTTTTTTTTTTCTTATTACTCTCCCCAGATTTATTTACCATATACACATTGTCCGTTATACCATAGTTCTTGGTGAGACTATCTTGTCACCTCATCAAGGCGGCAGTCTCTATAAGGGCAAAAGCAATATGTTACTTATTTTGCATCTCTAGAAGTAAGTAACATAGTGCCTGGCGCATAGAAGTTATTCGATAAATATTTGCATTGGAATGCAATGTGCTGAGCCACGGGTCAGGCTGCTTGAACAGAAGCAATCACCAAATCAAAAGGGCAGGAAAATGCTTGAGCTGGATTTGCTGATTTCAGGCCTCCAGTCCTTCCTGGATGCGGGAGAGTCACCTTTAATTGTGCACGTGTGGCTGCTTTGCCACAGCCCAGAAGTGCAGGTGCAGATATTAACATCGAGCAGATTGGCACAAGCAAAAACTCTTCAATTTGTCATGAAAAGCTAGGATTCCAAGAAGGGAGGTGATAAGTTGAAAAATTAGGGGGAAATATGTTGTAAGACGAATCTGGCACACCCCTTCCCCGCCTCAATATTAATGAAATGGAAAGGGTGAGGGAAGGAAATGTTATGCTATACGTTGGCAGGAAAATTGTGTGTGTCCTGCGAGCAGATGAACATGGGACTGCGAACAGGAAGCTGATTATTTCAACACACTATATTTCTCACTGGAAATATCATCCTGGAGGAAAAGTCCAATATCTCTACTTTTGGAGCACCTACTGCTCTAACTTTCTACATAATCTTGGGCTTGGAGATAACAAGAAGACATGTAATTACCTTAGAGGAAGGACATTTAAAAATAAGGTGGATAGATATTTATTACGTTCATGTATTCAGTTCAACACTGACCTCCACTTACCACCATCACCATTTCCTGGGAATTACCTATCTTTTTCTTTCTCACCAAGCAGCTAGTGAGAGTAACTCATTTTTACCTAATCTCTGTCCAATGCAAAACACTCCCTCTTCCCTCCTGCCACCTCCTCCTCTTCCTATTTGATTGTCTCAGAGGTAGGAACTGAAGATTAATGTAGACTAATAAGAATCTCTTTCTAAATCTGGGATTTAAAAAAATGAAATAATGCCATTTGCAGCAACATGGATGGACCCAGAAATGATCATATTAAGTGAAATAAGTCAGAGAGAGACAAATACCATATGATATCACTTATATGTGGAATCTAAAATATGACACAGATGAACTTATTTACAAAACAGAAATAGACTCACAGACATAGAAAAAAACCTTATGGTTACCAAAGGGGATAGAGGGGGGCAGAGACGGGGAGAGATAAATCAGGAGTTTGGGATTAACAGATACACATTACTATATATAAAATAGATAAACAAGGACCTATTGTATAGCACAGGGAACTATACCCAGTATCTTGTAATAACCTATAATGGAAAAGAATCTGAAAAAGAATCTGAATATATATATAATATATATATATGTATATATATATTATATATACATATATATACATACACACACATATATATTCTGAATCACTTTGCTGTACACTTGAAACTAACACAACATTGTAAATCAACTATACCTCAATAAAATATTGGGATTGAGATGAGAGAAGATTCAGTCTACACTGTCAAAATTGCAGGGTTTCTTTCAGCCAGATTGTCCACCCTATGGTCCAGAGAAGTAGAGAAACCTAAAGTAGGGTTGAAGTAATAATGAGTAAGAATAAAGCAGCTATAAAGACAGGAGAAAGATGGAGAAAGGGAACTATTTGAATCCTTGGTTTCAAATTTTTCCTGAGGACCATTTGTTTTTCATTTCTTGACTTGTGAGACATTCCCATATCCTTAAAGATAGCTCCCTTTCCCCCCTTAAAAAGAGCTGAAATTGTTTTCTGTTAAATTCAGTTAAATGACTCAAATATTTCCATTTCACATCACATTGGTATGTCTAAGAATGACCCAAGCAGCATCCTCTCATCTTTAAAACAGAACTGTTGCATGTTTACCCAAGACTAAAAACATAATCAAAGTTAACATTATATGCAAAACTGTAAAGATGACTTGAGCTGAGCCATTAAAAAAATAAAAAAAGGTAAGAGTTGCAAAGTTTTTGAAACAAGAAATAATGTTTAATAAATCACAGAAGCAAAAAATATCATGCAGTAAGTAAAAGCAGTCACCTTCATCAATCAATAAAACAAGTTGTGTGTGTGTGTGTGTGTGTGTGTGTTTATTTCGTTAAATTCCACAACAATAGCTTAAAAAAAAAAAGATTTGTATTTAAAGCTCTGCTGTGCAGTGGCCTCCCTAGTTCCCACATGGAGGGTGGTATTTTGAAAAAGGTAAGACACAGGTGTGCATCATTTGAAATGGAGTTCATTAACAGGTTGTATTATTTTACTCAGCCTCCATGGAACATCACAATGGACTGATAAGCTGCCACACTTCAGGCAGACGGAGGCATGTCAGCAAAAGTTTCCAAATGAAAAATCTGTGGGGTTAGGAACATACACAATATGCCCCACGCCAGCAGATTTGTCCAGCTGGACATGGGAAAAGATGATCTTTTCTTAATATAAGTGAGTTTTCAGTGCGATAGAGCACTGAATCCATTTACTAACCCCACTAAATTACTTGTCAAGGGCTGGACCCTATTTTTCTTTGGGAGAAAAAAAGTACCAGCACAATAAGATAATTTGTAGTTCTGGGTTTCTAATACACAGTAATTCTGACCATTTAAAACAGTTTTTGTAGTAAATATTTTATAGTTAGAGAAATAGTTTTTGACATTTTGGGGGGAAAAGAACAATGGGCCGTTTACAGGTCTACACAGCAGATTAATGAATCTAATTGAGTCTGTAGGGAAATGTTTCAGTTTAACTACTGGAACTAATTTATACATTCACTACACCGTAATAAGTCAATTTAAGTTTCTGGAAATAAAACTGGATATCCTGGGTATAGATTTGAACTATAAATTTCTGCAAGAAAGGAGTCTGTGTGTTCATTATACATTGTAAAATTACCATATGGACCTGTCAACACTTCTTAGCACAGCTTTGTAATAATGTCATTTAGTTTAACATTGTAATGTGCCAACTGAATTAATGTGTATGACACAAAGCATGCCTCCCTCCCAACCTCTGCTTCTGAGGAGCTGTGCAACTTTTAAAGATTTTTCTCAAGGCAAGAGCCTCCTGCATTTGCATCGAGAACTTCAGTACAAAGATTGAGTGTAATCGCATTTACTGGGAGCTGCTGAAAAGCAAGCAACAAGCTTCTGATGCCTAAACTTTCCAGAAATATGTGATCCGGAAATATGGGAATAAATCTACCTGAGAAACCCTACTTTACAACCAACACTAATTTGCATCCAGAAAGCAATAGCTTCCTTTATTAATTTTTTTAACATCTTTATTGGAGTATAATTGTTTTACAATGTTGTGTTAGTTTCAGCTGTACAACAAAGTGAATCAGCTATATGTATCCATATATCCCCATATCCCCTCCTTCTTGCGTCTCCCTCCCACCCTCCCTATCCCGCCCCTCTAGGTGGTAACAAAGCACCGAGATGATCTCCACAACCCAATCCAAAAATGGACAGAAGATCTAAATAGACATTTCGCCTTCGTTAATTTTTAAATTGCATCAAACTCTTAAGGAGAGTTGAGAAACTATTCTACAAATTGTAACACTTGGTGTTACTTTATTACTCAAAATGTTCTCCTCAATCTGGATATTTATAACACAAATATAAAAACATCTTCCATCCAGATAGCACTAGACCATGACATAATATAATCCTGTGGAAAAACAGTCAAGCAAAATGGGAAATGGGAAAAAGAATCGCTAACATTTATCATGTGTGAAATTATACCAATTATACCATGTGTATAATATGATTTGATTCTCATAACCCGTTTTGTAGATGAGGAAACCGGAACAGAGAAATTGGGTAGTTTCTCCAAGCTCTTGGACATAGAAAAACTGGGATCTGAACACAGTTATATCTAATGCCAGAGCCAGAGTTCTTAACCAACATACTGCACTCTCTATCCAGAATAATAATAATTACTAACTCTTATGCAGAACTGGTACTGTTCCAGATAATTAAATCATTGGACTCATTTATCCTCACAACAATCTATTATGGATGAAGAAACTGATACACAGAGAGAGTGTATAACTATCTCAGAGTCATATTGCTAGTTAAGAGGCAGAGCAAGGGTTTGAGCCACGGCAAACTGACTTTAAGATTTGATTTTCTTCACAACTACCATATAGATATACTTTCCTCCATGGCATATCTTAGCGAAAGAGTGGGTTTCATCTCTTACATTTGATCCTAAGAGCTTCACAGGTCTTTACCTGTATAAAACCTTGACCATAACCATTCTTTGGGTTAAGGTAATGCCTTTAAAAAATCCCTTTTCCCTTAGAAAAGCAGTACACTGTCATATAAGCATTTCTGAACACACTAGGACAAATGAGTCGATCTGGTGAGCTAGCTGCCATTATGCAAAGAGTTAAATTTCAAACAAAGGAACCTGTTTAAAGTCTTTGATATGTAAAAGTTTCAAAAGGTCCTTGTGCTCCCTGAAAAAGCCATGCCTGATCAGGAGTGAAATGGCAGGTCCTGAATAAATGGGCCGCCACTTCGTACCACGAGGAAAAAGGATCCCTAAAAGGGAACACTGTTTGTCTCAGACTTGGACCTTTAAGCCAGGCTGACATATCCGAACACCAGAAATAGGATGACCAAAAAATTTGACTTATTCACAGGAACCTTCTTGCTTAGTTTCAGACCAAGCTTCCCCTCAGCTTGCTTATTCTCTTTCCACTCTGTTCCTACCACTTAGACTGGACATTTGAACTTCAGTTTTCTCACTTTGGATCCTTGGTGGTCTGGGATGAGCACCCAGAGTGCTTCCACTCTCCGAGATCCTAATCATGCTGTAACTGATGACTAATAACTTGGAAGGGAACAGCCTGGGCCCTGTAATGAAAGTTCCGAGGCCCTGAAGTCAGATGTGTATGTTGCTGCTTGGAAGTCTTAATGGCATGGTTGATTATGGCTATGATGACAGTTCCAAGAGGAAGGAGCAATAGAGCGCCCCCTGCCACCTCCACCTCCAATGCCATTCTCGTTATTTTTATTTGTCCCTTAAACAACTGTCCTGAAAGATCCTTTGTCAAATTTTATGGGATCCCCTGCCACTCATTCAGTATTTATGGCTATTTGCTTCCTTACAGAAAGAAGATTGAATAAACATGTTGTGACAATTAAGCAAGTTGCATCAAAATCTGGGAGTGCTTCCCAGCAGAGAACTTACCTTTACAAAAATCCTGTAAAAAGGTCTCTATTTGTCCAGAAAGTATGCTTAATTGCTGTTTCTTGTTTCCGTGAAAGATTATAAAGAAATCCAACCCACAGTGTCTACAATGAGGTAACAAAGATTGGATGACACCATTTAATCCACCTCCAGTGAAGTAGAGAGAGGTATAATTGTATACTTTCAGACACCATTATTTATGCCCCAGAGGAGGGAAAAGGGGAAATAAAACCCCCTATTTGTGAGCAGTCACTTGGTGAAGCCTACAGTGACACTGAGTTGAGGCCAAACACCTTTAGCCAAGGGAGCTCTGTGGGTCAGACCTATTCCTCAGACATTCACAAGAAAAAACCCACACCAGCAGTAATCTGAAAACACGGAAAATAATCCCTGGAGAGTGAAACAGCACAATAGTAATGCTTTCTGATTGGCCTCTGTTTCCACGTTCTGGATCGTCTGTGTCACTGGCTTTAAAAGGAAGAGAAGTATGGAAAGATTCCAAAATAGCCATCTTTAACCGAAGCAAATATAATTCCTAGGAGAGCTGAATTTCCCATATGACTCATGCTTAAAAGTCGCAAGACTGGGCTTCCCTGGTGGCGCAGTGGTTGAGAGTCCACCTGCCGATGCAGGGGACACGGGTTCGGGACACGGGTTCGTGCCCCGGTCCGGGAAGATCCCACGTCCCGTGGAGCGGCTGGGCCAGTGAGCCATGGCCGCTGAGCCTGCGCATCCAGAGCCTGTGCTCCGCAACGGGAGAGGCCACAACAGTGAGAGGCCCGCGTACCGCAAAAAAAAAAAAAAAAATCGCAAGACTAAGTCTGGGTCTAATAAATTATCTGAGTAATTTGCTCAGGTTGAGAAATCAGGTCCGAAAGCTCACGTCAGAGCCTGGTTTCCTACATTGATCAGCGGTGGGACATTGGCCTTGATTCCTCTTTCCTTTCCTTTCCCAGGTATTGGTATAGTGTTGGGCTATGCAATCCATGATGAAGGAAGTGTTGATAATTATCTCAGAAATGTAGGCAGTCCAATTTAGATCCTGTGGATTCCAAACTGGGTGTTTGGGCCTTGGAATTAAGTTCCAAGATCATTATAAAATAATCACCTTCATGGGGAAGTACGGACTTCGTTCTGTTAACAGTTTCATAAGTATGAGAGAAATTGTAATAATATACCATTTTAATAAATTTGTATTCTCTTTTTTCAGCAGTTTTATAGGAATGCATGCATCTCTTTTGTCTTGCGATAATGATAAATGGAGAGAAATGTAAAGGATCATTCTCCTTTTTTTGATTACACTTGCACTTTTCCGTCCAACTTTTCCTACTTCCGCCTACCCCCTGCCTTCAGTATACGCCTGGCTTTGTAATTTGTTCAAATTGTCCTTTCCAAACTTTAAGAAATCCTATCTAGTGTATGAGGCAACACATGGCTTTAAAATAGTTAGCATTTGTGTGACGCTGCTCATCTTCAATGCACTTTAGAAATATTAGCTAATTAATTAATTAGTTCCTGATTACAAGGGGGTAGAAGTTCAAGGAGAAAATTGACAACATTTCTCCACCTTTATAAAGAAAATCTTGCTTATATTAGAGAACATTATTTCTCCTTTTGAGTAATCTGTATTATCATAGAAAGTGTTACACATGCCCTTTGCTGGGACTAGGTATAATATAATCATTAAAAATGAAGAATAGTAGTAATAATACTAGTATAAATACAGAAACATTTTGTAAGGTAGATAGACTCTGTGCTCCTTAAGAGCAGGAACTGGGTCTTGTTCTCCTTTGTGTTCTGACACCTAACAGTCCCTGGCACAGAAAATATAAATACATTAATTTATAGGTAATGAAGTCTCATTTATAAGCTTTATTTCATAGTGATAAGTGAGATGAGAGTCAATGCAAAACAGAATTACTCCATGTAAAAAGAAAAGTAAGCAACTCAACAGTGTGGTTCATTTTCTTATCATGAGATTATATCTACAAGTCATTAAACCTCAGGAAGTAAACAAAAAGAAAAAAAGGAAAAAAATATCAAATATTAGCATAATCTGTGGGTAGAGGATAGATTTAGCTTTTGTTGTCATGTTGTACAAAGAGCAATCTAGTTCATTCAAACGAAGGCTCAAATATATTTTCTTAGAACAGTTACCCTGATATTGTAACAGTTGATTTAGTTGAGAGTGTAATCCCTCCTCATCCATCTGACGCCAAACAGCTAGATGTTTCAAACTGACCTTTTAGTTTTACCCATGAGCTCCTGATTTGAGATAGACACAAAACTAGGCTGTCCACACACAGAAACGGTACAATTTTTGAAGGCCAAATTACATATTTGGCAATAGAAATAAAATGATTGATATCATTTTTAAATGTAAAGAAAACTTTGTAATTTTGTACACTGAATCATCATCTAAGACTAACACTTCGTTTTCTGGACAGAGAAGGTTCTGCTTCTTCCCTATTATTGGGCAAAACCAAGTCAACAACTGGTAACTTATTCTGGTATATAATAGTGAAGATATGTGACCAAAATGATGGCAAAAGCAATCTAAAAGTGTGGATATGTGAGCTTCTTACAACATTAATGTATACATATACAAATAGAAAAATAACTGTTAAATCCAGCAGTGCAGCAGTGGTTCTTAAGCTTTTTTTTTTTTGATATCTGACCTCTTTGAAACGCTGATAAAATTTCTAAAAACTTTCTTCAGAAAAAGTAATATAAAAGTTATACAAATATAATATTTTGCACTTATTTCAGGAGAGTCACACACCTTAAGAATCCCGTGCCTGGGCTTCATAGAACCAGTGTCCCTTGGAAGATGGTCTTGGCACCATTGACAGAAGTTAAGACATCCTGAGGAAAAGGTCTAGGAGAGTAGATTAGTTCATATTTGGGTGTGTTGAAAGTTTCAGGTATCAGTAAACATTGAGTCAAAATGTTCAGCATGTAACTGGAAAATCAGAAGCTAGAGAAAGAGAAGTTAGGGCTAAAAGTAGAAATTTTGATCATACACAGAGGTGATAACTAAAATCATGAGAGTGAGTGAAATCATCAGGGAGAAAATATAGGATTAGGAAAGAAAATATGGTTGAAAAGATGGTGAGATGTGTACATGTTAGGAGTGTGGGAAAGAACAAATGAGAAGAAAACACAAAGCGAGAGACCAAAGATGTAGAAGAAAAGCCAGGAAGATCAGCTTCTTACCAAGAGAAATTCAAGCAGCAGGTAGTCAACAGTGTCCAAAGCTTAAGAAAAACAGATATTGAGAACTGAGTAGAGACCATCTAGTTTGGTGAATAGGAGATCGCAATTAAACTAGGAAGTGTCAGTAACTAGATTTTTATGGATTAAAAAGAGAAGGGGAGAAAGAGTAACAAGGCAGAGAAGCCATCGTATTGAGAAATCTTATAGGAGAAAGCATTATAGACAATGCTTGGAGCAGCAAAATAGTGAGCAGGTTCCCGCAACCTTCCCTTTTCCTATCTGATTGTTGTCTCTCACGTATTCTGCTTTTCCTGAGGCATCAGAAGTTCCTGAGCTAGGATGACTGGAGGATTTGGGAAAGCCAGTTGCTCCTGTTTTAGACAGAGAGACACGTCTTTTATATTCATTATATCGGGTTTATGAATTGCTTTAAAAATTAACCAAAAAAGAAAAATCGTTAAAAAGGATCCTTGACTTTTTCTACCTGAAATAGAGGGATTTCCATAGTCATAGGGAAGTCTCACCTGCCTGGAGAATAAGCCTGGATGATGTGGGCTGACTGCTAATGTTTACAAGCTGAGGAAGTGCTGTGAGATTTCCCTGTGGAGACAGTCTTGAATAAAGGACTAGCTAAGTTACTACAACCCTACCTACTGCATCAGTTGAACAGGCTAATCCCCACAAATGAATAGGATTTAAGATATGGTTATGAGATTTTTATCCAATTGCATAAATCTGTGTATGGATGTAGGTTCAGATTTGTAGACACTGCATATAACAGAAAAAGACACGGACATTTTCATCTAGCAACTTTTATGTACATTTTAAATCACTGTTTATTATGTATTTGTCTCAATAAAATAGCATGCTGAAATGGAGGAATTTGTTGCAATAAAATATAAAGTCAAGCTATTATGTTACTAGCTCAAGAGCAGAATGCCTTAGATATTTAAGTTTGTGCGGAGGGAGTTATATGTAAACCCTGGCTAAAGCCACCACATATGAAGTTGGAAAGACAACATCTATGTATGAGTGAATAGAGAAGTTTAGAATCTTACTTTTAAAAAATAACCTGTTTATAATATATACACATGAGAATTATTAAAATTTTAAGTATTCTTTTTATTTAAATACAGAATGCAAATGTATTGCAGTGATGAGTGTACATATATTTACATTTAAAACAGAATTTCAAATACACTTTAGATAAAATCCTTTGCCTACCTATTTGATTACTCCATATAACTGAACTTTATTTTCTGTATTACTATAAACTAGCTTTCATTTAAACTCCAAGAGTAATAAGATATTAGATTACACACACACACACACACACACACACACACACACACAAACACATCCCACTCTGGATCATAGAATCAGAGCATTTAAAGAGTAAAGGAATTTTGAGCATGTTTAGTTTAACTCCAGCCTCGAGTTAGCAGACATGAAACTGGGCTCACAAGTGAGTCCTTGGCTTCAGCCCACAGTGTGAAAAATCTGGTGAGTACTTTGACCTTCAGACTCAGAGTCAACCCACTTTCTCCCATATTACTCTCCTTCATCACTTCACAAATATCCTCTGTAAATGTCTCACATTTTGACTTGGTATATTATGCCAATATGCATTCCCTTCTCCTGTACCTAAGACAGTCAGGATGATTTCCTATATTCCTTCAGACACAGCAAATAAGCTAAATACATAAGGGTCCAATGTCACGATGTTAATCTAGGCCTTTTTTTTTGAGATGATTCTCTTCCCAGATGGAGACGGCTGATTGGTTTCAAAAAATAAATATTTTAAAGATAGGAACAGATTCTTTGTATTATCTCTGTCCTGGTCCCATTTCTGCTGGATCCATAAAAGAGACAACATCACATGACTTTATATACACTGATCTTTGAGGTTTGTATAAGGTTTCTAGTCTGAAATATTACCAATAACACTGTCACGTGCATACAAAACTTCTGGCAGAATATGTATCCAGTGGGTCATTTGAGAAGTTGTGTTGTCCACTCCAGGCATCTTTTTGGAAGCCTGTGCCAGGTGTTGTTGAAGAGCTAGAATGAGGGGGGAACAACTGTAGCTCATCACTCACACTCAGCCTAAATGAAGGGATCTTAGATAAGACTCACATCATCCTTGACTTTAATCCAGGGTAAATTTTCAAATAAACCATTCTATTTCTTCAAGTTCTTATTTGTCTTTTTCTAAGAAAGGAATAAGAATCTATTGCTGTGGAAGATGCCTGGGATCTCCCCTGAGATGAAACCATGTACTATATTAGGCTAATATAGTAGAGCCCTTTATGGTTCCAAAGTACTTTAAAATACGTTTAGATTAAGTGTTTGGGAATTATGAAAAGTAAGATTTAAATGGATATTTTTCAAGGTCATGAATCTAACAAATGTTCTCTTTGTTATTTTTGTTCTTAACTGTTATTTTCAGTGTTAAAGCTCCAAGTACTCTGTCATGCTGACAGTTTTTAGCCTGCATGTAGAATATGGTGTCTACAATTAGGGACTGTTATGGCCCAATGGAAAGGACATATTAAAAAAAAGGTAAGAGGGTCATAATCTCATGTGAGTGCTTTGCCACCAGCAGGCCATTATCATGTGCCAGTGGGTGTTTTTCCTAGGTATCCTCTAGGGTATTAAATATTTAACTATTTCCCCCACATACCATAATCTCAAGATCTATCAAATGACTTATAGGCCTCAATAAGAGTTTTCTGAGAGTCTGGGTCTTGAAAGTTATATTTTGTCTTCCTTTTCTACTTGTGAGCCTCTTTGATTGAAACCTCCCTTACTGATGTCATCAGATCAGTTGGTTAAACACTTGACAGGTCCATCCGTGTCCATAGTCACCCACAAACATGGGAAATTGCTACCCATCTGCCTCCCTATCCTTTCACTTTGTTCTCATCCTGGTTATTTGTTCTCATATAGCCACAAGGGATATTAATGCCCTCCTCCCTCCGAGAAATTTGAAGAGAATGGATTCTGTGGTATCTTGTGTTCCCAAAAGAAGGCTGTTATAGACATGGCATATCTCACTGTGCTGTTATTTACGTGTGTCCCACAAATTCTCTAACAACATCCTCACATTTCAAAGAATATGTTGCTTAACTTCCTGAGTTAGATTTACTATTAATCATTTCAATTTAAGTATGACTCATTAATTATTCTGCATGTCCCCCAAATGGATTTTTCTCTCAAGGACAAAAAATGTTATCAATTCAGGGACGCTTTTTAGATTCAATGACTTTGTGTTCTATTGCCTGCATTAAATGATGTCATTGACTATTAACTAATATTACCAAGAGATGACCATTTGTATTAGTCTTTTTTTTACCTTGGAGGAAAACAATTCACTTTACAGTAAAACAATGCCAGGATGATTTTAAAACAGAGAAAATGCAAATAAGAAACTTAAAGAAGTTTCTGAATCTGAAGCAATTCAATTTTTTTCTTTTTCACATTCCAGGGGCGTTTCTGTATGAAATTCTGATAGTAATTAATGAGTCTAAAAATAACATTACAATTCAAACAATTCTGTAAATATGATAAGAATTCAGAATAGCTGTCAAAATTCAAAAGAAAGGGCTTCCCTGGTGGTGCAGTGTTTGAGAGTCCACCTGCCGATGCAGGGGACACGGGTTCGTGCCCCGGTCCGGGAGGATCCCACATGCTGCGGAACTGCTGGGCCTGTGAGCCATGGCCGCTGAGTCTGCGCGTCCGGAGCCTGTGCTCCGCAACGCGAGAGGCCACAACAGTGAGAGGCCTGTGTACCGCAAAAAAAAAAAAAATCAAAAGAAAACAAATATGTCAGTGAATTTAAAAAAGGGTTACTTAAATCAATTTTAATCATTCTTTAAAAGAAGTAATATTATTTGAAACAGATATCTACAGATTACAGCTGAGTGTACAGATTTGCAACCATGTCATATGAATTCAAAATCTTGTAAGATATATCCATCCACCGTTGTCATGTAGCTTTGGAATAATGCAAAGAACCAATTTACTGTTTATTTGACATTGCCTCTCAGATTCATTTTCCTCGGTAGGTAAAAACACTCATACTGTAAGAATATGTATGAAATGCCAGATTATAACAGTGCAAAATAATTTTATTTAGGTAAAGACTTTATGTGTATTTTTAAAATCTGCAGTTTTTTCTTTAAAAAAAAGTTTTTTTGTTGTGATTTATCTCTTGATGCTCCAAAAACTTTAAAGGATTTTTAAATCTCTAATTGTATTTTGGAACATACAGTCAATTTAATGTCTATGACTAATGCAAAGTTCACTTTGTTCAAATGAAAGTTACTGTAAATATTATCTGAAATGACTTGATTTTTTTTCATGCTTTTATTAGGTAACTGATCTTTAGGTTAAAAAAAACAAGTTTGTTAAATGAGATAAGCCTCGGTTAATGTTTTAGAAGACGAATTATTGTTATGGTTATTGATTCTTTCCTTGTTTTATGTGGAAACAAATTAGAGGTGCTTAAAATTCTCATTTTTTTTAATCTCAGAAAAATGTGTACATAATTAAATATATTTCTGTGCAAATGCAATAGCACCCTCTGGAGGTCTAGAACACTTTGCATAACTTCCATAAATCACTGTCTTCTTTTGTTAATCCTACATATTTTTGTTGACTTTGACATTTCATATTTTATATTCTGATAATCATATTTGCCTCTTAAAATGATTAAATACATTTAATCTATTATTACTCTCTATCATGCATTCATCGTGATTTGTGTGTCATCTCATTTGTAATGCTACAATGTAATAACAAAACATACAATTCTGCTGATCTTGGTGATGTCTCCATAACTTTCCTATTTTTTATCATGCGAAAATATTTTCCAAACAAGAGATGACAACTTTCATTTCCGAAATCTCTTAATATCTGGTTATATGTAGACAACAGGGAACTAATTTTACCTCCTTTGAAAATCCTCATGGAAACAGTTACTTTCATTCTTTGAGTCCCTGACCAACAAACACAGCTGTGGTTTTTCTGTGGTTTTGAAGCAAATTTATCAGAGATGGGAGAATATGGAAAGGAGCAGAGGTCAGAAAACATGGGAAAAAAATACCATGACTCACTGGAACACATTCAAGGACCAAAGTGACTTCTTTTGTGCCGTAATAATATAAATAAATGATCCCATGATCATTGGCCTCTCTGTAACAGCTCTGTACACAAAGATCTTTTTGAAGTCCAAGAAGTTGCAAACAGAGTTGTTCATCCACTATAAAAAAGGGGATGAGCTTATGACTAATATGGGGTGAGAGGAAATATTGTCATGCAATTCTGAATGAAGCCCGGGCTTGCCTCTCCCGGAAGGTTGTTGAAGAGGCCACCTCTCAGCTAGACAGGAGGGACATTGGAGTGGGGCTAAAACCTCCATGAAATATGGCGCTCGGTTGGGCTGGGCTCTGGGAAGGTTGGTCTTGTTCGGCTCTAGTCAGGGGAGTCAGGGGATCCATCCAACACAGTTCCCCTGAAGGGAAAGGAATGACTGCAAGGACATCACACACAGTCCTTGCAACTGTTATGCTCAAAGATAACAAACAAACACAAAGACAAATGGGATTATAATTCTAGCCCCATGCACTTGAATACACTTGAGCATGGATACAAGAAGATGTATAAAATCATAATTTCTAAAGAAACTAAAACGCATAGGAAAATTTAATACTGAAATGATTATATATCTAGTAGGAAATAGGAAAAAAAAGATTGGAGAAGTTAGACCTGCCTCATTATCTCCTCAGTATTCTGTTTCTTCTCCCTCTCTTGCTCCTGCTCTCTCTCTTTTTTTTTTTTTTGCAGTACGCGGGCCTCTCACTGTTGCGGCCTCTCCTGTTGCGGAGCACCGGCTCTGGACGCGCAGGCTCTGGACGCGCAGGCTCAGCGGCCGTGGCTCATGGGCCCAGCTGCTCTGCGGCATGTGGGATCTTCCCAGACCGGGGCACGAACCCGCATCCCCTGCATCGGCAGGCGGGCTCTCAACCACTGAGCCACCAGGGAAGCCCTGCTCTCTCGTAATGGAATCTCATCATCTAGAAGAGTCAGGTCAAAACTCTGCCAGCAACACTGGGAACTTGAACCATATTAATCATTAAAGAAGTTAAAGATGTCTACGCCGTGTCATTCGGAATTTGTCACTGACTTTCTTGAGTTTATGCAGGGTAAGTTTCATAAGCTCTCTGTGCTTTTATGTACATAAATTGGTGAGGACAGTTAACGGATGAGATGCTTGCAAAGCATTAGATAATGTCTAGCACATAGAAACAAAGGCTGGTTTTCATACCGTTTTAATTATTTAACAAACGTACTTAGCACCTTTATGGCCTAGTCATTGTTCAAAGTAACTATCAGCCAATGTACTCTTCCTAGCAACTCTACAAGGTAGCTAATGTACTATTACCATTACCATTACCTTAAGAGGTAAATCTGAGACACAGGTTAAGTAATTTCCCAGACTCAGACAGCTAACAATTTCTAGAGCTAGCATTCAATCCCAGGCAATCCAGCTGCAGAGTCTATACTTTTAGCTGCAAGGTGGTTCTGCAATGGTGCCACTGCTGTCATCAGCATCATTATTGGACAAGATCATCCTATAACGTTCTGTTTCCAAATCTGTCTATCACAAGATAATAGAGACAACCCAATCTGTGCATGTAAACACAGTGGCATGATTGAAGTACCAGTAAAAGAAATGAAATGTATTGAGAAATAATGATTTGTTTCTAAAATTGTCATTAACATTTATTTCTTTACATTCATTCTTCTCTTGGCCATAAATTCCTGAATGACCATCCCCCTAAACTTCAGATGGATTTAAGTAGAATCTGGGGATCAAATGATGAAAGGAAATAAAACAAGGGCTACTGACCCCTCTTGTATCCTTTGCACCCAGCTTTTTGATTCTGCACATGCCCTGTCAGTGCCATCACAGTGCTGTGGTTTCTCCATCAGAATCATTTCCCAGTGGTTCTCATAGGTAAAGGCTGGAACTGTAGAGAGGCCCATACCTTTTTGGAAAGTATTTGGCTTATATCTGGTGGTATTTGAGCTTTTTGAATCATAAAAGACCAGTGGCAAGAGACCTGAATATACCTGGGAGGTTTTTTTTTTTTTTTTTTACGGTACGCGGGCCTCTCACTGTTGTGGTCTCTCCCGTTGCGGAGCACAGGCTCTGGATGCACAGGCTCAGCGGCCATGGCTCACGGACCCAGCCGCTCCGCGGCACGTGGGATCCTTCCAGACCGGGGCACGAACAAGCATCCCCCGCATCGGCAGGCGGACTCCCAACCACTGCGCCACCAGGGAAGCCCTACCTGGGAGATTTGATGTCATGTTTTTGGCTCTCAGTGGCTTTGACCTGGCTCCCTTTGTAAAGGACTCATTGCTTAGCCTAAGACTCTGAAAGGGTGTCTGCCCATATTTCCTAATTATTGGATCCCAAACTCCAGTGTGCATCAGAATTTCCCCCAGAGATTCTGATTCACTGTGTCTACAAAAGGACCCAGAAAATTTTGAATTTTCTGGTGATTCTAATGCAGCTGGTCCAAGTACTGCACTTAGAGAAACATAATAGGACCAGTAGTTCTAGGGGCTCCGGGGAGGGGGTGGTCTCCTGGGGAGCTATTTCAAATCCATGTCCCTGCGTGCTTCACTAGCCACAAAAAAAAAAGAGGAATTTCTGGAAGAGAGAGAGCTGAGCATGTGTTTTTGGAAAAAGCAGCTGAAGTTTCCTGTGATGCCCCTTAATCTTGCTCTGTTCTAGAACTGTGGCTTGAAAGCTATGCTGGGTAGAGCCCCAGAAATTGAGGAGGTGCTTCAAAGCCTTTTCTGTGGCCAAATAGGCAGGAACCTCCCTGCAGACTTCTTACTAAAGCTCTGTTTATGTTACTTTTTAAAAAAAATGTTGGGATTCCATGGAGTGTACATTTTCTGGGGGAGAAAGGATTCTGGAAAAAAAAAAACAGAAAAAAATATTTCAATACCACAACTCTAGAAATAATATCAGACATTCCACTGAGGCTATAGAGTTAATCCTGATCATTTTTCTTTCAACCAGCTTTGTATCTAACTGTATTCCCCCTTCTCCAACAGATAGAAGGTGTGATATTGGGAGTGTCTCAAATTGTAGAAATCTCTAAATTAAAGTGTTATTCACAAGTGGTAGTAAGAACCTGTTGATTACATTTTAAGCCTATTACCTAAAATGCAGAAAGAAATACTTTTCATTATTATCTAAAGATAATTTTATAGAAATAATCATAAAAAATCAATCAATTGACAGCTGAATCCATAAGTTAGCTATCACCGACTTTTTGCAAGCTTTCCACTTCCACTCAGCATCAAGAAAAAGGCTGATTTATTCTCTCTAAGCTTCAAAATGAGCACATGGACTGCATTGAATGTTCTATTTACTCCTGGTTACAAACTGACAAGGTTGCCATTGAACCAAGAAAAATGTTTCTAGTGTGATTATTAATATCTGTTCAGAACCCAGGGTTCGGATTGTGACCATAAAATTTATAATATAAAATGTATAGTCTGTCAAACAATGAAAGTCAAAAACTAAAAACAGGAAGCAAACTAAATGTAAAAATACAGGTGAGCTGGAGAACAAGCCTTACCAACTTTCTTGACAAATATTATTCTTCTATTTTTAAAGATATTTTGGTTTGAATGGGATCATCTTAAGGTTCAAAATCAACTTATTATAATAATTTGAACAGGAAATGCTTATACTCACACTTTCTGATTTTGCTGCCCATTGAAATGAACAGCAGTCAATGAAATGCACTAAGTAAGTTCAAAACTCGTTTAGACCACTGTTTACCTCCTCTGCTCATCAGCTTCATGCCTCTTTAACAGAGCCTCCAAGCAGCAGATATGAGCCATATCTCCTCTATTCTGTTCTCTCTCCCCAAGCACCAGAAAAACAGGGACAAAGCTCACAGGCAGGCCCAAGACAGAGAAGAAATACAATAAAATGTATTATGGCTGAGAAAAAAAGTTTAAAAACATTTTTCAGAAATATTATCTTTGCTCAGTCATCCATTTAACAAATATTCATGGAGTCCCTTCCACGGTCTAGGCATTAAGGATGCAAAAATAGGTAAGAGGCAGTTCTTTGTCATCTCGGGGAGAGTTTTTCAGATTGAGAGTTGTGGCCCATTATTAGGTTGTGAAATCAATATATTTAAAAGCAAATAGAATCATAGTAGAAACCATCAGAGGGCATCACCCACGGAAAGGAAGTACATTCTTTCATGGAAGCTGTGTTTCAGCCTGTCTGTGTGAGTATGTGCATGTGTACATATGTTCTGGATCACAGTGCAGAAATGTATTTCTAATGGTAGTTGCATTAAAATAGTTTGAAAGCCATTGCCAAAGAGTTTACCAGAAGAGGCGGACAATTAAGTAGATAATTAAAACAAAACAGGGCAAGTGGTCTTTTTACAGGTGTGGAAAGTAACCCTGAAATCTAAAGCAAGAGAGTGGCTACCTCTGCCTGGAGAGTTGGAAATGACTATTGAAGGTGTCTTGATATTTGAACTGAGTCCAGTGTGATAAAACTGAAGGCTGAGAGGGAGACCTCAAAAGGAAATTCCTGGAAGAAGAAACCAACAGTGAGAGGAGTTCTGAAAAGGAGCACTGTGTTTACAGAGTGGTGAGAATGCATCTGTGGGAGAAGCTCAAGGTTCATGGGGGCAAGGGGAGGGGAACAACATGTGATAAAGATGGAAAAATGCATCCGAAACAGGCAGGCCATTGAGGAAGGGAATGACAGATCCAGTTTGTTTAACTTTGTTTTTCTGCTTGTTTGTCTGTTTTTCAGAAGTTAACACTGTCACCAGGATGGACTGGAAGAGAAAGGTAGACAAGTGAGGAGATTACTGTAATCATTCAGACCAGTGGTGATGGGGCTCTGAACACAGTAAGGGTGGAGAGGAAACGATGCCACATTTACAAAGATACTGACATAAAATCCATATGATGTCATGACTATTTATGCATGTGCATTGTGAGATAGATGATTCAATAATGATCCTATTACTATAGAACTGCAAAGATAAAAGCATCAGAATGTAAGAGAGACATCTATTTTTTCCCTTTAAAAATAATCTTATTTTCAATGGCAAGAAATTATCTAATGTTTCGAGCCTCCATTTTTTTGCATCTTTTGTAGGTTTATTGGTCCATTACTTTAGGTTAATTAATGTAAAGAAATCTTTTTAAATTTACAAGCTATTAGTTTATCAAGCAATACTAATTGAGCCTCCTTTCTTTTTTAAATCTGCTAAATGGAGATGTATGTAATATAATTTAAAAGCCTATTTAATAAGAGGTTTATAACTTTGTACTCTTTTGAACAGACTGTTTTAAGTCAGAAAGAAAACAGACCATATTGGTCATTATCATTGAAAAGAATAGGAAAACTGTTTCCCTTCCTAACCTTGTTCACACCAAGAACACACAAGCCTCTAAGCGTTATCTTCTCATCCTACCATAATGGGAAAGAACCTTTGTGATCTTTGCATTTGCTAATAGACACAATTCAAACCTTCCATCTGGGCATTACAGAGTTACTTGCATCCCAAAGGAAGGCATCCAATTCATAGATGAATGCAAAGAAAAGCAAGCCAACCCAAGCTTTGGGGATTCCTTGGACTGTAAGGCTTGTAGCCCCAATATCCGTTTAGCTGCCTTGAACAGGCTTCTGCCATTTCCCTTCAATATACGAGTACTGAAAACCACTCTCGGCAATAATTTTTTTAGAATCATAAAAGTCCACATTAAAATAAATTCTTAGTTGTTGAAAGAAATTGATTATGGCTGAATCGTGCTCCATATGTTGGGATGTATAACGCCCTGTAAATGTAATAAAGTGGGGATTCCTTGGTGCTTTGTAATAAGAGCCTTATGGTGGATCTCCAGATGTTGTGGACTCAAGAAATGTTGTTTGGAGAAATCAAAGATCACGACTGAGAACTTACAGGCTCAGATTCTAGGCTCCAGCTGACAGATGTCAAGTCTTCAAACTTCCTTAAAGTTTGCTTGCCCATAAAATGAGGGGTTAAGATTCGATGGATGCTAAAATCCTATTAGCCCTAATATCCTCTGATTTTATGAAAGGCTTATAAAATGAAAGAAAAGGTAAACTGCCATTCTAGTGATGGTTTGGATAAATCTGAATTGGAAATTAAACAGAAAAAAGTCATGAAGAACTTGAGTTCGGGCACTGTCTCAGAGACCCCAGGTAGAAAGGAAAGGCCATGGCTGTTATTGGACTCTCCATCTTGAAAACAATGTATTTGTAGATGCCTCTAAGAATGGTGTATTGTGCCCTTTTCTCTATAAAATGCCTTCTCTTGTTCACGATAAAGTGCAGATTTTATAGTTTCACATGACCAGCTGAAGAATTATTAATAATACTTATTTGTTCACTATTCTGCACGTAGGTGGGAAATAAAGAGCAAATAAAGACTCACTCTCTCATATTTTCCATATCTAGGATTTCTTAAACTTTTGAAAACCATTAGTCCATGTAAAGGGACATTGTCTTTGAGGAAGTTTATGGCCTTGCCTTCAGAAAAGAAATTAAAACTGCATATCTGGTAATAAAATATGATTGTGGGTATTTACCCGGATTCCCCCAGGGAGCAAATCCACTCTCATTGAAGTGTTAGACTAAGTTCCTCTATTGAAAAACTTTGAATCTCTGGGGAGTTTATCCTTTTCCTAAATTTTCAGTTAACAACAGAAGTTAACAGATGTATTGAGAAACGATCAGAATAATGTTTGTGTTGAAGAATTCTCACAAGTGCCCTGTGAGAGTGTTCCCATCTGAAAAGGACTGCAGCTGTCTTTCAGCGTTAACTGGATGGGTAATAGTCACGGGCCCATCAATTCTTTTATAGGAAATCACCTCTTAACATCCAGGTACAATTAAAGAGCTATTTTTATGGATTCCTCCAATCTGGCTTAATTTATCATATAACACCATTCTGAGTTTAAAGTGGCCCTCGTATAGATTATCATCCTCACTTTGCTAGAAAAAGAAGAACATTTTGCTGTTTAGTTAGAGAGGCTGGTTTAAGCGTACCTGCCAAGAGCTGAGTGTGATAAAGTGACTTGAAATGTGTGCTGTTCTCTGGTGGATTTTTGTGTCAAGGTGGTGCTTAGGATGAATGGCTTTCCAGTGGAATGTGAAAGCCTTGCAACGATACACACATATTCAATACATGCTATTACTATTTTTATGTCCAAGAGGAGAAATATCTGGTCAATAGTCAATGCTTCCACCACTGAACTAGATTACCTGGATTACAGTTCATGCTTGCAGCATGCTAACAGTTTTAGTTCCAGGGAGTTTGCTTCTGTTGTTCAATTCTGTCTCTGCCAGCACTGTTATGTAACCACACGTGGCTAGCGGTTATCATATTAGACAGAGTGAGTCTATACTTTGAATTTCAGAGCATCCCCAGATTTTGGTTAGGGGCCACCCAGATATCCTGAAATCCAAAAGAATTGTTCCTGACTGTCTGCCATTCTTCAGCTGCTCAAAGTGCCCTTTTTGTCTAATGAAGTATAACTCAATGTCAGAGGGGTTTATGTAATATTTAGACTTGTATTACATGAAATTAATCTGAACATGAAAAATCTTTTGATTACAGAGTATGCTTTGCCAGTGATTGATTGACGAACTCATTTATTCATATAGTAATGCCACCATTTACTTCTGTTTATATTCTTGAGCTGCAACAGAAAGTTTCTACTTGTGCTATGCTAGTAGGTGGATTACACAGTTATCAGAATCTTTCCATCTGCTTTACTAGGCTCTCTGGAAATAACTTCTCATTTTCTCTGTTAATGATGCTCCCTCAAAATCACTTTCTTCATACAGAAGCAAAGTTTGGGGATGATGAGGTTATTATTTATAGGGACTTCTACTCTTTTCCCACCTTTGACCTCTGCCTCCAGCTCATTTGTATAGAAAGAATAAAATATTTATGTTCATTATTTCCTCATGAATATTTACATTTAGAAGAGAAGGGACATATGTAGCTCCTTTATATAAATATAATGATAGCATCTACATAGGTGATTGACTCAATATTAGAGAAGAGTTACTGATTCATCTTAATCTATGTTGGACTTTAAAAAAAAAAAAAAGATTATACGTAGTTGCTATTGAAAGCCCTTATCCATTCTTTTATTCATTGAAGGATAGGAAAAAATATACCCGTTCAGAGTTTTGCACAAAATATTTATTCAGTGGATGAGAAGCAGGCTGATCTTGAAAACCCACACTTTGACCCTGGGTTATACGGTTTTGCATTGTTCTTGCATTCTTTGTCTCACCATGTATAAAATGAATTGAGGACGATAACAATAATCTTCCAAACTGTTTTATTTTCTTACATTAACAGGATAAGTGATGGTGTGCAAAGATTCATAAAATCCCATATGTTGATTTCTTTGTTGACCAACACATCCATAGTGAAGGAAGCCAAGAACAAGCTCATTGATGAAGCAATTAATCAACATTTATTTATTGTCTACTATATGCTCAGTTAATGGTTGGGACCCCAGATCTCAGAAAACTGCATGTAGTTTAGAAAATCAAGAGGTTGAAGTTAGACTGAAACAATATGAAATTATTTCCTACATCTTTGTAGACAATCTATAAGCGTTTTATACTTTAATGCTGTAGGACTTCAGAAAAGAGAGGGATCAGTGAAGACAGGAGAAAACAAGGAAAGATTCACTTCAGCTGTGCCTTGATTAGCAAATAAAATCGGATAAGACCCCAAGTAAGACAGATGACATTACAAGGCATGAGATACTCAGCTGGAAAGGAACTGAAAAGAGTCAATAGTGGTAGAATGGAGAGGTTGGCATGGATGAAAGAATATTGAAAGGAAAAGTGGAAAGTAAGCTCTAGCTGCATGTGTCGCATATACGCAATGGAGGATCTTTGTCCTCTATTCAATAATATCATGTTTTAACAAGAACTATTAGGTTCTAAGATTTCTTCTGATCCACAGAGCTGCAGAGAGAGACCAGGTGGCAGTGGCAGCCTTTCCTCCTAACTTCTTTCTTGTATATTTTTTCTTTTCTCTTCTTTTCTTTTTTTTTTTCGTGTTCTGAACACCATGAACCCACTTGATATCAGAGGACAGATTCAATCCCATTTGTATGGCCCTCTCCTCACAGAGGTGATCAAGGAACAAGTGGGTGATGAGGAAGGAGATGCGGCAGGATGTCATAAACAAGGAAGGTTTCAGAAGCTGAACTCTGGGTGTTCAGCATTTCTTTCAGCATTCTCTTGATCTCTCAAAAAAATATTTCACTGGAGTGATACAAAAGTGGTAATTGAAAAATCCAAGGTACAAACATTATACAAATTATTTCCAATTTATACCTAAAGTTTCTCCTTGTGCCTTTTACATAACTAGGGTAGTCTTTCATCGTTAATATGTTAAATTAAGATAAACGAATCTAAAAAGAAACAATACAGATGAACTTATTTACAAGACAGAAACAGACTCACAGACTTAGAGAATGAACTTATGGTTACCAGGGGGGAAGGGTGGGGGGAAGGGATAGTTAGGGAGTTTGGGATCGACATGTACACACTGCTATGTTTAAAATGGATAACCAGTGCCCATCATCGGATGAATGGATAAAGAAGATGTGGCACATATATACAATGGAATATTACTCAGC
The DNA here is from genome assembly GCF_963455315.2 of Globicephala melas. Classification (NCBI taxonomy): domain Eukaryota; kingdom Metazoa; phylum Chordata; class Mammalia; order Artiodactyla; family Delphinidae; genus Globicephala; species Globicephala melas. The sequence continues at coordinate 73,841,705 of NC_083320.1, read as the reverse complement.
CATAAAAAGAAACGAAATTGAGCTATTTGTAATGAGGTGGATAGACCTAGAGTTTGTCATACAGAGTGAAGTAAGTCAGAAAGAGAAAGACAAATACCATATGCTAACACATATATATGGAATTTAAGAAAAAAAATGTCATGAAGAACCTAGGGGTAAGACAGGAATAAAGACACAGACCTACTGGAGAACGGACTTGAGGATATGGGGAGGGGGAAGGGTGAGCTGTGACAAAGCGAGAGAGAGGCATGGACATATATACACTACAAAACGTAAGGTAGACAGCTAGTGGGAAGCAGCCGCATAGCACAGGGAGATCAGCTCGGTGCTTTGTGACCGCCTGGAGAGGTGGGATAGGGAGGGTGGGAGGGAGGGAGATGCAAGAGGGAAGAGAGATGGGAACATATGTATATGTATAACTGATTCACTTTGTTATAGAGCAGAAACTAACACACCATTGTAAAGCAATTATACCCCAATAAAGATGTTAAAAAAATAAAAATAAAAATAAAATGGATAACCAACAAGGACCTACTGTATAGCACAGGGAACTCTGCTCAATGGTATGTGGCAGCCTGGATGGGAGGGGAGTCTGGGGGAGAATGAATACATGTATATGCATGGCTGAGTCGCTTTGTTGGGCACCTGAAGCTATCACAACATTGTTAATTGGCTATACTCCAATATAAAATAAAAAGTTAAAAAAAAAAAAAGAAAAGTGAGCCACTTTCTACATACAATTTGCTGTCCCAAGTAATTAAATGCCATTGGAGGACTAGAGATCCTAGGCAGGAACAGTCTAAAAGTTGAGAAGCCTTTTATCTTGCTCTTCACATAAGGGAGTTGCCAATTCAATTCACTGATATTCCAGCTCTTGATATTTTGTTGATCTTGTTTCAGATTTGAAAAAAAATTAAATCTAAATCCCTTACCGCAAACATAGTGTTCATATACTAAGATATATGACAAGCGTATGTAGAATATAGAATAAATATATGCCCAGAAGCCAATCCTATGCAAATTTTGCTGTAAATTGTCTATTACTGTCACCACTTGTCAGCATGTCACCACAACAGTAGTATCTTAGACCATCATTCTCTCTAATGAGTAAATTAGAGGATTGTGGAATTAGAAGAATGCATATTTTTAACAGTAACAATCATAATATAATTATGATGAAAAAAATCACAATATGGAGTCCCTGACTCCTGCGACAAGAAAAATTGCAAAAGGAAATACTGAAAAGATGGCCTAGGTTAAAATCATCGTTACTATTAGAAATCACTTAATGTTAATCTAAAAACTTAAAGAAGATAAGTGGATTTATTCTTTGCAATGCATTTTATGGATGTCATGTTTCAAAGTCTGGTGTAAGCATATAAGGGGGGCATAATCTCATACACAGAGGTGAGCCATAGCATCTGGGTTTATCTTCTTTGCTAATCTTTAGATTAATTTTTCTTTTCTCTGCTTATCCCTATTGTATAATCAACCCGGACTAAAATTTACTTCACCTACATAAGCATTTATCACAGTATCCCGTGAGGAAGCTTCAAATTCCAAGAGATATGCACCCATGTAGACAATTCCAGTACATGGCAGCTTAGGTACGTTATGGGTATAAAAGCATGTCATTGTCTTCCCTTGTTATAATGAATAATGTTGTAGAAACCTATGAAGATTCATACTTCCTAACGCACCATTTACAAGTTTCCTGTCAGTTTTTAAGTCAGCCTGGGGCTAAGAAATGAAAACGGGATGTATGTCAATTTAGTAAATAATTGTCAGCCCCTACATGTAGTTAAGAGACTTTGGTATTAAAATTTTTTAATGGCTGCTGTCTCAATTAGTGATACTACAATTAAGATTTTTTACTATTAACTTAGTTAATTAACCCTTCTGTAAGGGAGGGTCCAGGTCAATGATATAGATTTAGAAGCATCATTACAAAGGGTAAAAATGAAATTCAAAGAAAATCTTATTCATCTATAATGCTGTGTACTGCAAAAACATTTATTGGTGCAGTTTTAATATCAGGGATTATACTATGTTATTAAAATATTAGAAATATATCAGATAAAAAACCTGAAAAAGACAGGGGATAAAGAAAACAGGTTAATTTGAACAAGATATATTCCCAGCACCAATATTGATATGATTGAGCCCTGACCTTTGGAATATTGCATGCATTATTAATCTACTGAAGACAGTAGGTAATATGACTTTATATGCTTTTTAGGTTATAATTTGCATAACTGGGGATATAGTTTATTTTTTCAGCGCCTTGCATGCTGTGAGTGCTCAATAAATACTAAACATCAATAATATGGTATGTGGCATATTCCGGAGCCTTCATTTGCATGGCCATCTGGAAAACTCTTGTGTTGTAAACACTGATTTTATTTTGAGTAAGAATGAAATTACTGCAGAAGTTGTTTAGCAATCTTGCTTCAAATTTTTCCTCCTTTTCACCCTTTCATTTGGTAGGAAATGTGAAATAATCCAAAGAATCTAAAACTTTTCACTGTTAGAAGTGAAAGATTTGGGTAGATTATAATTATATGATGTCAAGTATTTTATTAGATTAGCTTTTCATAACTCTTTTAGAAATCTATATCCTTTTGATTTTTATAAATTCTTTTTAGTTTCATAAATTCTCCTCTTTACCAATTATATATGTAGGAAGGTACTTATCAGAAGAGGCTTAATTTTTTCTGCTCATCCATTTATCTATTTTTATAATTTTTATAATTGAGATATAATTCACATACCATAAAATTCACCCTTTTAAGGTATGTAATTCGATGGTTTTTAGTAAGTTCACAGTGTTGTGCAACCATTACCACCATCAGTTTTTAAATATTTTCAATTCCCCAAAAAGAACCATGATATCCATAGCAGCGATTCTTCATTTTGCTTCAGTCTCTCCTATACCTGCCATAGGCAACTGCTAATCTACTTTTTGTCTCTATAGTTGTGTTTATTCTTAACATTTCATGTAAATGGAATTAAACAAATGTGGCCTTTTGTGACTAGCCTCTTTCACTTAGCATAATGTTTTCAAGGTTCATTCATGCTGTAGCGTGTATCAGTAATTTGTTTCTTTTTATGTCAAATAATATTCCATTGTATGGATGTACCATATTTTATGTATCCACTCATCAGTTGATGGAAATTTGCAATGTTTCTACTTTGGGGCTATTACGAATAACGCTGATATGAATATTTGTGTGTAATTTTTAATGTGGACATAGGTTTTCGTTTCTCTTGGATGTAGACATAGAGGTGGAATCACTCAGTGGGTCATATGGTAAATCTATGTGTAACCTTTTGAGGGACTGCAGACTATTTTCCAAAGTGTCTGTACCACTTTATATTCTCACTAGTAGTGGATAGGTTTTCGGTTCTCCACTTCCTTGCCAATAGTTGTTATTATCTGTCTTATTGATTATAGTTATCCCAGTGAAGTGGTATCTCACCATGATTTTGATTTGTATTTCCTTGATGGCTAATAACTATTTATTTTTAATCTGCTAAATAACTTATATAGCCTAAAAGTTGTTGGAAAGGGTGATCCGAATAAGGACCAATGAGGTCAATTGAGAGAGAAAGGATAAAGGCAAATTCTTCCCCCCAGACCACTTGAATCAGATTCAAATTTATTAAAACCAGCCAGAGTGGCCCAGGAAATCCACAAAGTTCAGGAGAAATCAATAAAGTCCTGAGATAAACCCACATGAAAACATAAAGATATTGGTGGACTGGCCTTTATATTGCAGTTTTTGCTACAGTGTAAGACATTCTCAGTACTAAGTGTTTGGGCATTTATCAGTTAGGATCCTGGCAGGAAACAAATGGCATATTCAAAGGAGTTAATTAAAAAGAGTTTAAGAGAGGGACTATGTACAGAAATGTGGGCAGGGTTAGGGGAACCAACAAGGAATGGTGCAACACCCAGGAACCAGCAATAGTGCTAAACCATTACCACCCTTAGGTCTGAAGGATCAAAGGTAGGATGCAGTATTCCCCAAAACCATTAAAGGCTGTAATCGTGGGAGAAGAGCCACCAGAAGGAACAATGATCTCATGTAGAAGAATGCAGCCAATATTAAAGCCACATCCCAGAATGGGGGTGAATAGGAATAATTACTCTGACCTTTCTCTTTTCCCACATTCCCGATCTCTCATCAATGCCTGCAATCACTTAAACCCAACCAGAAGGCAAAAAGCAAAGCAGCGTGTGTATGAGATCCATAGATACCAGCATCTTAGGGCGTAGAACATGGCAGAGAAGAGCAGATAACAGATCTGCAGTGGCAATCAGACAACCGACCCAGGGAGGAAGAGTGGAAATGTGCCCTCCATGCTAGCAGTGGCAACAAAGACATAGACGGACTTTTCAGTCTTTCTACGTTTGACTTGCTTTCCCAGAGCCTCTGACTTTGATGGAGTCAAAAGCAGCATGGAGGTCCATCTGAAGCAACTAAGTTCAACTCCAAGTCATTCTACCATCGGGCTCTGGACCCAGCAGCGGAAAGGAACAAAGAGATGCCATTTAGTCACAGGGGAAAACACACTTCAGCTCCACTGAGAAGTTGAGAATTGATTGATTACATTCTCTAGCCTTGGCCACTGGAGTTGGCAACAAAGGTGGAGCAATTCATTCCAGGAAAACACCTTCAGGTGGCAGGGGCAGAATGTTTCCAGTGCAAGGAGTATACCTGTATCTTTAAAATATGAACAGATTTGACTGGTTCTTAATGACAAAGTGCTCTGAGATCTTTCCTACTGTATCAGGTGAAGGGTGGTCCATACCAGAGAAAAGAAATAACGAAATTCAGGCAGTCTGGGTTGCTGGGCTCTTAAGTAGTATTTGGGATCACTATGGTGAATCTGCCATTTACACTCTAAACTGTAAATCATGTGTCTTACATTAACTCTGTCTCCTTAAAAAAAACCCCAGAAAACAGCAAAAAAAACCTAGCCTGGATATTTACTTCTGGAAATGGCAATGATGCTTGAGTATCATGATAATCATATCTCTCACAGTTGAATTATTAGATATATTTTCATGTTAAAAATGAGGTTCAGGGCTTCCCTGGTGGCGCGGTGGTTGAGAGTCCGCCTGCTGATGCGGGAGACACAGGTTCGTGACCCGGTCCGGGAAGATCCCACATGCCGCGGAGCGGCTGGGCCTGTGAGCCATGGCTGCTGAGCCTGCACGTCCAGAGCCTGTGCTCTGCAACGGGAGAGGCCACAACAGTGAGAGGCCCGTGTACCGCAAAAAAAAAAAAAAAAAAGTGAGGTTCAAAGTATAAAGTCTATTGTTTCAATGCATTTTCAACCAGAATCAGAGTATCACTACAAAGATGTTCTAGAAAACTGATGAGGTAGAACAAAGACGAGTTCTTGGGAAAGAGTTAAACAGCTTGGCGGCCTCCAGTGTTAAGGAAGGGGCTGTGCCAGACAGATGAGGCTATGCAAGAGTGACTTCAGAAACAAACTGAAGGTATGTTCAGATTTTAAAACAAAATAGAACAAAACTAGAGAACATTTTTTTTCATGTATCTTTATACCATAAATACTTATTCTAAGTAGGAAGCTCCTCTTCAAGGCATTTGATTTGAGAATCTGCATTCTTCACAGCAGAGTTAATACCAGCCATATTACCCATGTTGGAGACTTGATGTTCATTAAAAAGTGTTGCTCTTTGGATATCTCACATGTCTGTGGGTAGTTTGTGTCCTAATCTTCACCCCTTCTTTCCACCTTAAGCACAGAAGATCAAATGACAAAGAGCATTTTGTAATTAGTTCCATCACTAACCTAACATCTAATTGACTGGCATAGTACAGTGTTTCACTTCTTCAGAGGATAAATGTCCCTCTGAAGAAGGGACATTCTAACATGGCCCCAGCTATCAACACATTTCCTAATTGTTGGCAAATGTGTGTGTGTTTTTACATCTCACATGGTTTCATTTAGAAAAACTATTGTGTGGGGTTTTTCTTTTTGCATATGTATAGGTGATCTTGTTAATCAACACTTTACATAAGCATGTGTACTGTTCCTCATTTTTATGCAAATCGTTTCTGCAACCAGACAGGTGTATTGTCTGCTTTCTATGCATCATCAAGAAATCCAATAACTTGGCTGTGTACCTACATCTGGTTAGGGTTTGACCCAATACGTACTTGAATGTGGATTTCAAATACAGGCAGGTGTTGAGCCTATCAGAACTACCAGCAATAGGAATCTCATTCACCGCTGCAAAGGCAACCAGTGATTTAAAAATATATATATTATAATTTGAACTTTGATGCTGAGGTCTTTTTTCGGGGGGAGGGCTTGTTTATTTAATCACTGAAGCACCACTGAGTACCAGGTTCTCTAGAATTCTGTTATGCATAATTTTTGAAAACTGACATAGAAAATGAACAAATTGAATTAAGTTTCAAAATCACAGGAAAACACGTGGCTTATGTTTTGTGGTGTAGTTTTTAGTGTTTGCCTCCAGAAGTGGCCTCCTCATTGGAGCACAGAAATCAGGGAAGAGCTGGACAGTGGGCACGAGACAAATCATCCATAACAAACGGTAACGCTGTCCTCTGACTCTGCTTTGCTGACACCCCTTCCCCACCCCCAGTGCACTGCAAGAAGGACATGGATGCCAGTACGTATAGGCAGCTGTTAATCAAAGAGCCCCTTTTGGATCCTAACATGTTGAGAAGATTAAAGCCTATTTTTAGTTTTCAGGGAACAGAACCGCTAATACATAAGGTCACAACTGGTTGCTCTACAGCAGTGAAGATTTACATTCCCACAAGAGAGAGGAAGTAAAAAACAAGAAAAGCCAAGATGGCTTTGAAAACTGTCTGTCGTCTCATGGCCATGCAAACAGCTTAAAAACCCTGGGAGAAAAGAGAAAAAAGGTGTGACCACCATATCAGTGACCAATTTACAACCTTGTATATATGTGCCCTTAATTCCTAAGGCATATTCTTTTGTCAGAATAGACATTTGGTAGAAAGAAAAACCACTTTGTCCCTAAAGCAGAGAAAAGAAATAAGGGGAGGAGGGAGTTGTAGAGGGAGTGTTGAAAAGGCAGGGGCTTAAAAATGACTGAAAAAAATATAATGACCTCATACTGAGCACTAGAGAGAAGGAATGAGAGAAGAGGACAAAACAGAGGGGAGAAACAGGCAGATTTAGCATCTATTTTATAAGAAGGGGGAAAAGGGAGAGAGAGAGAGGAAGAGAAGGAGGGGTGGAGGGAGGGAGGGAGGGAGGGAGGGAGAGAGGGAGGAGACATGTAAGTTGCCATTGTAGAGCAACCCTTCTAGTAGGCTAGACAGCAAGTTGCTTCTGGAACTGACTCAGGGCCAGCTCCTTCCCACTACGGCTGCAGACACATAGCTGACACCTCTCTGAGGCCAAAGGAACATGTCAGGCCACCATGAACCTAAGTTAGTGAAGAGCTGCCTTACTCAGATAAAGCCTTCTAGATAATGAACAAAGTTCAACTAAACTCTCAGGGTAAAAACTACCTCTCAAATAATGATCATGAATTAGAATATGGCAGACCTGGACTAAAACAGGGAACAGAATTGAGTGAATCTGATTGCTATTCAATTTGCTTCACTGAATGCCTTAAAGTGAGAGCTGCCGGGATACACCAACTTCAAATCTAGGAAATCTGCTTGCAAGAGACAGATTAATCTGATCCACTGGTATAAAGATTTTAAACTGAGTGAAATAAGGGAAGAAGTTTAATCCCCTGGCCAGGGGTGACTAATTCTACCCAGAAATACCCTGACAGTGGGAAGGAGACCAAGATTCCACAGATCAATAAAGCATTTGACTTACTCGGTTCTACTTGTTGTCAGCAGTGGTTCTGCCCATCGTTACAAAGCCTATTGCTTCACTAGGCATTTTGTAAACTGTTCTAAAATTTTAAATGTTCTCTTAAACATTGTGGTCTGAAAATATTAATGAATATTTCAAAATTGTCTACATTGAACCTAGAGGGGCTTCTGACTTGAGTAGAGCTGATTCTACAGGTAACATACAAAATCCTTCCGAATTATTGTATTTATTGTTCTGTGGAGCATCACGGTTTGACGTGTTCATGGCATTCAACAAACATTTATGGAATGACTGTTTCAATCATTTTCCCAGATGTTGGGATAAAGGCAATGTGAGGATGAATAAAAAGTGTATCTGTCCATGAAGAGCTTGGAACAAGGCAGAATGAAAAAGTACTAGCTCCTACTTTAATGGTTAATAGAGTTTGAATTAAAAAAGAAAAAAACTCTCAGCATTATTTCCCTGACTTATCCTAAGGGTGAACTAAATGTTTAAATGTATTATAAAAGATCACGTTCTCTTTACTATTTTTGCTTTTACCTGAGAATTCCCATCAGCGTTGAAACTGGAAACATAGTTTGTGGTTTCTCACAATTTCACTGACTTCAGCATGTTAAAAAGAATACCCAAAAGGCAGGTATGTTTTCCTTCTATGCTACTTCTCAACTCTTTCTTCCCCTCCTCCTGCACAGAAAAAAAAAAAAAAAATCTTATAACTATAAACTGGTCTCCTGCTTGGATTAATTTTCTTCACCAAAACAGTGACCATTGTCAAATGCCTTCTTGCATCTCCATGGAAACTGTTTCCTTGGCCATAGACAAAGGTCTGCCTATAATACAATGCCAGGAGAGTGTCTAAGGTTGTAGACCCCTTGTTTAAAATCACAGTGCAAGGGTGTAATGTAGATTTTATATTATTTCTGCCTGTCTGTTTCAGCTGGTAGGCCTTCATTCCAAAATAATATTTTTTCAAATGAAGTAGCAGAAAACAGCTTTACATTTTTGTTATCCCTTCCAGCACAAAATAAAAAATGCCTGTGCTGCCACTACCTGATTCAATCAAGTGGAGTACATTCGATACCCACAGGCTACAAGTGCTGGAAAAGCTGACTTGTATTTTAATTAATAATGTGCTACACTTTCTCAACAGCTAGGCCTTTGGCAATCTGATTTGCTTTGTTCATTATTTGCTGTAAACAATTTTCAAACAACATGTAGGCAACTCTATTTCTGAATATCTCCTGCTAATTCATAACATTAACAAAAATATGGAGGAGAATTTTTTCTTCCTTGCCAAAAAAAATCCTGATTAAACTTTAATCATAGCCAGTAGAGGTTTGGGGTTGGGAATATCGGGGTTTACAAGTCCAAGAGATAAAATTAAATACAAAAAAACACAATAAATTATATATAATAAGTATATACTGCCAGTTAACTAAAACATATAACCAGGATAAGGCATAGGTGTCCTTGAAAATTTGGTGACACAGTATGAATAAAATTCCATGGTCATTATTCGGTCCATTGCCATGGACCAAACTGTGTCCCCCAACAATTTTTATGTTGAAGTCCTAACCCCCCTAACGACAGTATTTGGAGATAGCATCTTTACAGAGATATGAAAGTTAAATGAGATCATCAGGGTAGTGTCCTGATCTTGTAAGATTAGTATTCTTATAAGAAGAGACATCAAACAGTTCACTCTCTCTGCCACATGAGGACATGGTTACTGGCTGTCTGCAAGCCAGCAAGAGATCTTACCAGAAACGGAATTATCGAGCACCTTAATCTTAGACTTCTCAGGCTTTAGAACTGTGAGAAATAAATTTTTGGTGTTTAGGCCACCCAGTCTGTGGTATTTTGTCATGGCAGCCCAAGCTGACAAATACATTTTGGAGAAGAGGCAATTGAAAGTATTGAATCGCTCTCTTTATGTTAAATAGAATATACACTCCTTCCCCAGATGGAGGTAAATGGTTAATCTTCACATCCACAGGACAGGAACTTCTTAGAATAGTATTAAAGTTTAGGAAACAGGACCTGCTTTAGATATGAAGAATAACTTTAGAATTAGGGACATATATGGATGGAAGAACAATTTCTTTCCTTTGCATGGCACTTTATGGCTTACAAACCACTTTCCTACAGATTGGCTTTACATCATCCCTATAAAGTCTAAAAGAATTAGCATCTCCAGTTTTGAAATGAGGAGGCTGATCAAGATTACACAAGTTATAAGTGGCAGCACAAGGAACAGGTAATAAAGCATATACATGGTGGAACAAAGGTTAAACTTCTGATCTTGAACGTAGCACATAATGAGAGGCATAAAAGGACCAGTTTTGCAGCCCATTTTTGAAGTATGAATGACTTAAGAAGATAATTTAAGTACTTAACTTTCTCCTCTTTCTAGTTAAACTAATACTATCTTTCAAAAAATAGTATTCCCATCATATTAATGGAGTCTACTAATTTAAAACTTTCATAAGACAATAGTGACAATAACTACAGCTGAGATGAACCTGGGTTGATATCCTCACATACAAAACTATTGATACATTTATTAATTTACTTATCATTCATGTAACAGACGTGTAATGAGCACCTATATTTTTTCAGATGTTGTGTTTAGTACTGAGTATACAATAGTGAAGAAAATAATCATGATTCCTGCTTTTAAGGAGCAGACATCTATTTCTTTCTTTTTTTTTGGTGTTAAAAACCTTGAGCATATTTATTTATTTATTTATTTTTATAATTAATTTTTATTGGAGTATAGTTGCTTTACAATATTGTGTTAGGTTCTACTGTACAGCAAAGTGAATCAGCTATACATATACATGTATCCCCTTTTTTTTTGGATTTCCTCCCCATTTAGGTCACCACAGAGCACTGAATAGAGTTCCCTGAGCTATACAGTAGGTTCTCATTAGTTATCTATTTTATACATAGTGTCAATAGTGTATATATGTCAATCCCAATCTCCCAATACATCCCATGCCCCCCTCTTCGCCCTTGGTATCCATACATTTGTTCTCTACGTCTGTGTCTCTATTTCTGCTTTGCAAATAAGATCATCTATACTATTTTTCTAGATTTCACACATATGCGTTAATATACGATATTTGTTTTTCTCTTTCTGACTTACTTCACTCTGTATGACAGTCTCTAGATGCATCCACATCTCTACAAATGACCCAATTTTGTTCCTTTTTATGGCTAAGTAATATTCCATTGTATATATGTACTACATCTTCTTTATCCATTCATCTGTCGATGGGCGTTTAGGTTGCTTCCATGTCCTGGCTATTGTAAATAGTGCTGCAATGAACACTGGGGTGCACGTGTCTTTTTGAATTATGGTTTTCTCTGGGTATATGCCCAGTAGTGGGATTGCTGGGTCATATGGTAATTCTATTTTTAGTTTTTTAAGGAACCTCCATACTGTTCTCCATAGTGGCTGTATCAATTTACATTCCCACCAACAGTGCAAGAAGGTTCCCTTTTCTCCACACCCTCTCCAGCATTTATTGTTTGTAGATTTTTTAATGATGGCCATTCTGGTCGGTGTGAGGTGATACCTTATTGTAGTTTTGATTTGCATTTCTCTAATAATTAGTGATGTTGAACATCTTTTCATGTGTTTGTTGGCCATCTGTATGTCTTCTTTGGAGAAATGTCTATTTAGGTCTTCCACCCATTTTTTGATTGGGTTGTTTGTTTTTTTGATATTGAGCTGCATGAGCTGTTTGTATATTTTGGAGATTAATCCTTTGTAAGGAGCTGACGTCTATTAATGCTAATTCCATTAAGCCAAAATGTATCTAGGACTTACTAGGCAGCAACCCCTAGATAGACAAAAATTTAAATATACAAAAATAAGGTTTAATGATTATCTGTAAGAAAAAAATTGTGCATTAAGAATTTTAATACAATATGATAGGTACAATCACATAGAAGTATGTGCTATGTGCAATGGTGGCATAAAGTCAGAGATGATCAACACTGCCTGAGGAGGGGAAACTCAAAGAAAACATCTCATTTGAATGAAAGGAGGAATGCTAGGTACAAATGGTGAGAAAGGGGATTTCTTTCAGGTGTAATAGCTCCTATAAATATATACAAGTCAAAATTAAGTGTAGGTCCAGAGAAAAATCAGTCAGTTTCACATACTTTTATTTTTTATGTAGATGGGTAAGGTATAATTATGGATATATTATGAGAGATAAAGAGCAATGAGGCTGGAGATAGAAATGGAACCAAATCATAAAGAGTTTTAAATGTCACACAAATAAATTTACTTCATTTTATAGAAAGTTGGAAACCACTGAGGAGTTGTAAACAGAATAGTGAAATAATCATATTTGTGTTTTAGAGAGACATCTAACAAGGATGTGGAAGATGAGGTAGAGAAATGTGAGACTGGAAACCAGGAGATAATTGAAATAGTCAAGCTGAAGTGAATAAGGACCTGGACCAAGGCAGTGGCAGTGAAACTCCTTTATTGCTATAGTCAGTCAAAATGATCATCCAGCTGTCTCTTCTTTTATGAACAAGACCTTCAAAGTCAGTGAGAACAAGTGACTTACCCAGTGGCACATAGAAACAAGGCTTGATCTTGGATCCCCTCATTTCCGTTCCAGTCCACCTGTACATGGAAAGGCCTCAATTTCATTTTTATCCTATTGCACATAATGGTAGAACTGTATTATGTGGAAAGATTATCTAGAAAGATGACCTTTCTCTTGGTCTGCTCATAGACTCCCACTCAAGCCTGGTGACTTGTTCATCACATAATCAAGTAAAACACAACTTAGGTGGAGAATTAAAGGGTGTCCATGCAGCTGAAAGCTGCTTCTTATTTCCCAGGGCTTTCAGTCTTAAAATAACTCTTCATCTACTAAATGCAGGCTTATAAAGCTGCCCTGTAACTAGCCAGTCACATAATGTCATACCAGTCCAGCCCCATCCAGAAGAACAGGGAGTGTTTGCTAAGGACATCAGTACCATGAAGAGTCCCTGTTCTCATGAGAGAAGCATATGGTGTAACTTGGACCTCTTTGGGGCCAAGGGGTGTACTTCTTGGCAAATCACATCAGCCTTAGAAAACAACCTACTTTGAATAGTATTAAGTTACTGCATGGGGTTACAATCTGTCCCACTATTTCTAATGTTCCCAACAAATTTCTTGGCAATTTAACCTTAGACCCATCAGCTAAATTTTTATTTTATCCTCACAGTTTAGAATAGTACCTCAATTCCCCCATATTGGTATCACTAGGTTAAAAGCATTACTTTGTATTGAGTGGAGTTGTTCACATTGGATTTACTCAATTGTTCACTCTATCTGCTGAGTTTAAAGGTACTCCTTCACTTCAACTTACTGTGAGAATTAAATAGGATTTCCAAGTTCCCAATAGACACTAATCTTTGGGATTTGGGAATGAAAAACTGGAATTTAAAAAAATTCTCAGTAATTCTAAAAAATCATAAGTTATTACTGTATTTTTCATAACACTTTATGTAATAGCAATGAGTGACCATCGTAATAAACATAACTCATTCGCTGTGACAGGGTTAAAGTTTCAGAACTTTTCTGTTAAAAAGAGATATAGTATTAAACGAACGTGTCATTTTGATTTAAAACATGTCTGACAATGAGCTAACTGATTTCCTCTGTTCCTTAAGATACTTTTAACGTTTTCAATATTCTTTAGTTGATATTATAAATATCATAAATTATTTAATTAATAAAAATTATTAAGTGTAGTAATATTTACAAAGAACTGTAACCTATAGAGTATATTCAAACACTGGAAAATGCCGATGAATATTATTGGGTGGTATTGAACAAAGTAACATGCTGATCTCCCAGCAAGGTTAAAGGCACTACACAGAATCAAATGTCGAAATTACCAATTTAAGGACTTATTTTGCTTTCAAAACTTGTTTATTCTTGGAGCATCACTCACAGGATTTATATAATGTATACTATGTGTATAAGCTTGTTAATATTTATTTTATTTACAAGAATGATGAACCACTAGCTAAAGACAGGACCACAAACACACATTTATAACCTGGCAACTACTTTTCCCATTTTCTTGATTTCTGAACTGATTTTTTCTCAGGTTTTAGCATTCATAAAAACATTAATTCTCCCAAGAAATACCAAGAAGAAATTCCTGCGTGGAAACACTAGACCCAATCATTCCCTTGCAATCTGAAGTTACAGCAGACACCAGCCACTAGAGCAGCCAGTCCAGGATTTTGAGAATGTGGAAAATGAGTTAATGTCCACAGAACATCCACATGGTCCAAAGTCTGTATTTATACTCACATAAAACGTTCTTAATTTCAATTAAAAAATAATTTTATTTCAATATACATTAGCCAAATGACTAGAGAAGCAATTACTTTTAAAAATTTCAGTTTGTACTATTTATTTTGGAATCAAGGAATCAACTTGTATCATGATACTTATTTGTCCTGATGTCTGGAAAGATAAGATGAATTCAGCAGGTTATTCACTAAATCGATCTTATTATAACAAATACAAATTGTATTTCTCAGCCTCTCGGAAATTTCATAACCTTCTGTAATAGGTGAAGTACATATATAAATAGTAATTATTAAGGGATAATTATTAAATTATGCCATTGCTCTAAAGAGAATAGTTTAATCTTTTTTAATTTATAAAAGCAGAATAGGCTCTGTACTCTCAATGATACTATTATGGTCATTGTTTATATAATCCTTGCATCCTTTTCGTGGATTTCACCTGGATGCTATACACAAAAAATAGAGACCAAGGACCCAGTACAAGCCCCTGACATGGCATTGTGACATCGCGTTCACTAGAGAAAAAGGGACATCTCTGTCAGGATCTCTGCTCTCTGATTAATGAGGAGGCATTCATTACAACTCAGGAACGGACAGCACCTCCACAAACTAGGAAATTAATTTATTAGTCTATGGGCAGAGGTTAAGGAACATGAGAAAGAGAAAGAAAAGGGGAAAAAAAGGACAAGAAAACAGCTGAAGCAGTACAGATATGTGAAGTCACATATGTCACAGGCTTAAGAATAGTAATAAGGACTCCTGGAAATCAGCACATATTTTAAATAAGTATAAAATTCTTTAAATGATTAAATTAAATGAAAAGATCTAAATATTAATGATTCAGCTAAATGTGTTATTTTAAATGTCCCCATGTCACTGTCATTTATCAATATATAAAACTGATTATTTTAAGTTTTGTTGAAAGATCAAAAGAAAATGAAGTCAGCTACTAAAAAATAAAATTTTTTAGAACATGTTTACCACCTACTGCCTAACTAGCTGGTGTCTCAGTAGCCAAGCCAATGGGAACATATTAGATAGGATTGCCTGCTTACAAGCATGACCATTCCGTGGGTCTGGATAGAAACCAGGGCTGTCTGGAAGCCAGAGACCCAGCATAAGGTTTACGGTGGAGCTGACTTCTGCTTCCATCACCTCTCTCCATGGTCGCAGCGATTCTCCGAGAGGGCTGGGACCTTTGCCATATCTTCTTCCAAAAGTGTATGTATCACTTCAGGCAGTGCAAAATGCAGTTATTCAAAATCTCTTACTTTGAAAGAAATAAATGCCTTTCTTCTAGGGATTGTTGTATAAAGAGTAACATCCACCACAGAGTTTATTATCCCTGGAACTAATAGTGATGTGATGTCATTTTAATGTATCATACCTGTGCCAGATGCTGGCTAGCTCTTCATCAAACCTATTTCTTCTTCTTCCTCAGAACACAGCGAAACTGTATTTTCTTCCCTTCCTTGTAGTTGGGTGTGGCCACTAAACTCAGCTCCAGTGAATAATTTTTGAGTGGAAGTGACTGACCCACAAAAGCCTCCCACACAAAGTCTTTCACGCTCTTTCTTTTTCTGCCAGCCTGGGGGGAGGGGAGCCTTGGCTGTGTCTGGGTGCCATGCTTGAAGAAGGCAAGACCACAAGATGAAAAGAGTCTGGCTCCTTGAGTCACCACTTAGAGGAGAGGCAGCCACCAATTCAGAACACCTGTTTTGGATTTTATGAGACAAAAATATAAATTTCTGTTGTATTTGTTCCATTACACATTTGTCACCGTTATTGTTAAGGTAGCTAATGTCACTTACCTATTACAATAGTCATCGTGATGGAAAGCCGTGTTTTATCACACATTGTTCACAAACCTTCTACCATCTGTAAGGCCAATGTGAATTTTCACTGCAACAGAAACATGTCACTCATGCACCATTAAATATATCACTTTTAATAATTAATTTAGAAAAATGTAATTAATTATTGCTCACCACTGTATTTCCAGGATCCTCTCTGCCTTATTTTCCTCATTCAGTTATAAGTCTCAGGTCTTATTTTTTAAACTTTCAGTGTGTTAAGAATAGTAGATACTAGTTGATAGCAGCAGAAGGAAGCTGATTGAAATCATGAGTGTTGTTTATTATTCTGAGATTTATTATTTGACTTCATATTCAACTTATACTTCCATGGAAGTGAAAAGAGCACAAAGACATCAGAAGTTAATTCAGTCCAAAATAAGCCTATGAACACTTATTCCCTCCAAAACAAAAGCGAAACAAATTTAATTTAAAGGCAAAAGGATATAAGTAGTTGGAAGGTTTTTAAAGTGTCATCAAGCCATTTTAAATTATAGCTAATATATGAGGAAAACAACAAAGGCTGTTTTTGTAATATTGAGAGTTTTGTAAAATTGATCACTTTAAAATGATCATCACAATTATACTGTGCGAAGTAGCACAGTATAATTGACTAATTTCTACTATTTATTCTGTCATATCCTTTCCTTCATTAAGCGTTTTGTTTAGAAAGAGAGAAAAGCTATGGAAACTGCTTTTCCCTTCCCAAAAGAGTATCTGTAAGTCACATATGTTATAATACATTTGCATTCTTAAACAAATAGAACTCAGACAGACAAATTAAAAATGATTATTTATGCCCTAAGAAGCCCCGTTACCCTGAAGTGCCATCCAAAGGTCAACCATTGCCTCAAACTCTGCTGCATCTACTGTGACCTGGAAGTACCATTGATAATGACCCCTCGGCTGTAGGACTTGAAGACTTAATCATTTGACATACAAGCTGCCCGCGGCATTCAGAGCTGGCATTTTCCTTTGTGAGATGTACACAAACAATATGCATTTTAAACAATTCAAAGCCCCAGTGCCTGAAATAGACCTGGCACGGCTCTCCTCCTCAGGAGCAGCTTCTCACCAGCTCAGCTCTCCCTCAGAGGCACAAGCTGGGGAGAATGGAGCTGGCGGAGGCAGCTGGAACGAGGCGCTGCACGTACTATTGGCATTTCCCCCACTTTTCAAGGCACGCTTGTCATCTGTATCATAGCAAACTTAATTACAGGGCGATGTAACTCCAGCCTCTTGGGGGAGGAATTTTTACGCATTGTTCAGAGAAAGAAAACTCTTTGCTGGGGAAACTTTACACCCCCCTCTTTTTCTAAGTGACACCTGAATTGAAGGCATTTGCATAAAATATCTTGATTGCCCTGTTCCTGTAAGTTGTGCCACTATATCTTTATGAAAAGAAACAGATTATCAATAGAGTGATCTCGACTATCATTGAGATTCACCCAAGGCCTCTGGAGAGAGCTCGTGCTATTGTAACTAAGGCAGAGGAAAAGCTGTGCGTCTAGAATCTGTGTTTTCTAATGCTAGAGAGGAAAACGGAGGGGGGTAGAAACGACAGTCCTTTGCAGGAAAGAATCCTGAAGGCTAATAAAAATGACTCCTAGCTTGTCAGTTGGAAAGTTTTTCTTTTTATTGGAGTATAGTTGCTTCACAATGTTGTATTAGTTTCTGCTATACAGCAAAGTGAATCAGTTATACATATACATATATCCACTCTTTTTTAGATTTCCTTCCCATTTAGGTCACCACAGAGCATTGAGTAGAGTTCCCTGTGCTATACAGTAGGTCCTTATTAGTTATCTGTTTTATATATAGTAGTGTGTATATGTCAATCCCAATCTCCCAATTCATCCCACTCCCCCTCCCCACCTTGGTAACCATGAGTTTGTCTTCTAGTCTGTGACTCTATTTCTACTTTGCAAGTAAGTTCATCTGAACCATTTTTCTACATATAGGTGATATTCCACATATAGGTGATATTATATGATATTAGTCTTTCTTTTTCTGACTTACTTCACTTTGTATGACAATCTCTATATTACTAAGCCATGAAAAGGAAATTGTTGTTTTAAAGAAGAACTACGTCTCTTTAATGTGAAAGAAAAACGAAAATGATCAGGGGATTCCTCTGTTTAAAATGGCAGTTTCATCTTTTTGTAACCAGAACTACCCAAATTCCTACCTATCATTTTTTAGATAACCAGTGCGAAACCTCACTCCTTTAGCAGATGTCTTTTGCTGAGTTGCACATGGCCTGTGCATCCAGAAAGTGAGAAGAGCTTCCATTCTGCACAGCATGCAGATACCTCAAAACCCAGGCCTACCTACTGAGCCAAATGAGATGTTCTGAATCAGCTATAAGGTCATTTGGCAGGAAATCACCATCAGTAGGCATTGATTCAACCATTTATTCATTCAACAAACCTTTGCTGAGCTAAGTGCTGTATTTGATAGGAAGATGGCTCTAGGGAAAAAGAACCAGCCAGATGTGTATACAGATCACTAGAGCAGGCAGTGTTGCAAGTGCTAAGAAGATTCACCCTGGAGTTATTGGTCACAGGTATTTGATTCTTTTTTGCTATTTAATATTCCTCATAATTTATTTCATTCAATGAAGGATTTAATCTTAATAAAAAGAGGGGGGAAAGAAAATAAACCAAAACACAAAAAAAGCTTAACATCATGAAATATGACATCCCTCTCCTATTTTTTCCGTTGCCCGACACCAAGAAAATGAGACCTTTCTCTTGCCATGTGTTGTGTTTTAATAAACTGTACATTAGCTTCGTTCAACCGCTCCAGCCCCTGGCTATCCAGTTTTCTGTACATTAGTTTTAAATACACACAGCTTTGCAATAACACCATAGCTGAAGCTGTGCCTCAAGTTAAGAAATGGTTAGGATTGCTTTACATTTGCAGTCCCATTGAAAACATTTATTCAATCAAAGGGAAAAAATAAATGTGGTCCCTCAGCTCTGTCAAGTATAAACTGTTATTGATCCCCTAAATGAAATTTGTTCATGCTGATCGATCAAACACATTATCTTTTTTTCCAGTCTATTACCAGCAATTGGAAACTCTCAAGCGTCAATAGTTGTTTGACCATATACAGCTGTAAATTTAGACAGTTGCTTTCAAACCTGAATTATTTTTCCCCATCCATCTCTCCCAAAAAGTGACGTTGACATTGAGATGATTTCTCTCTGAGCTGATTGTTAAAAAAAATAATTGAATAACATGGTGACAATAATTGGTGTCTCTCCTGCTAAGCTCCATTGTAGTAGGAAAGAATCAAGCTGTCAAACATGGCTTTAGCAACAGCAGACCCACCAGCCTCCTCTCCTTCTCCTGGTCTCCTTACACTGGGGGCCATCTCAACTTCTTCATACATCGTTAGCCACATTTGACACAGAATCATTTATTATTCAACTTTCCTCCTTACAAGTTCTGTTAGTGTTGGGTGGCACCTGACTTATTACCCCACTCAAGTTGTATGCACCTTACATAACAAATGAATCCACTAGGAGCACAACCTCTCTATAGAGCAGCCAATGTTCATATCAGAGATGTACTTCAGGGGAGCTTATATTTCCACAAAGTTTTAAAAAGCAAGACTGACCCAATAAAGGCAATGGATTCCACTCATTCATTCAGTCACTCATTCATTTATTCATCCAGCAGGTTTTCACGCCATTTATTCGTTCATTCTAGTCTCATAGTTCTGCCTTATATTTCTACTTAGATACCACTATAAAATGGTTTATTATATCACATATTTATTGCACTGCAAGTCGAATTTATTTCCTGTATACACAGTGAAGTGCAGTACAATAAGTTGATTATATGGATGTTGAACTTGCCCCAATACCAACACAACGTGTTAGGTTCTATAGTCATAACAACATGAATCTGACAAATCCCAGAACAGATCTAAATTGTCTAACTAAAAATGTAAATCATTATAGTTAACCAGAGAAACATAAGCATTTGTTTGAAATAAGACAATGATTTCACTCCCATTTCAGTATACAGGGAGAATTCTATTGTTCTTATATTGTTTCTCAATAATGATATATTTATATTTTATGATAATAGATCATTGTCTACACAAATTCTGTCAGTGAGTCGATACATGTATTGGGTAGATTCAAGTATTATAGTCTTTTTCCCCCTAGTTGACCATTTGACCACTTATCAGAGCAAACCTTCTGCTTCTAGGTTAGACTATAAAATCAATTTCCCACTGCTAGTTTCAGTTGTCAGCTCTCTAGAACTCAAGTTATATCTTCAAAAGGAACTTAATTTATTGTTGACTGTATTTTTTAAAAAGTAACTTTTACCTCTTTTTTTTTGACTCTTTAATTTCTTTTTTTTATTGAGGTATAATTGACATTTAATATTATATTAGCTTCAGTTATACAACATGATTATATATTTGTATATATTGTAAAATGGTCACCAAAATAAATCTCAATAACGTTTGTCACCATACATACTTGCAAAATTTCTTTTTTTATTCAGATGAGAACTTTTAAGATCTACTCTCTTAGCCACTTTCAGGAAAGATGGATGCAAAGATATAGAGATCTCTAGTGACAAATGCGTGTGTAAGTGAGGCACAGAGATGTGCCAAGTAAGGGATGGCTGGGAGTGAAAAGCTTCTACACAATTAGAGTAATACTATTATGAAAACAATGGAGAAGAGGTGACTTGGGGTAAGAGATCTACAACTCTTTGCATTTAACATGATTGCCAGAGTCATGGGTGTGGAGGTGGGCAAAATGTCTAAAGGGGTCAAAAGATATAAACTTCCAGTTATAAAATAAGTAGGTCATGAAATGTAATATACAGCAATGTGACTATGGCTAATAACACTGTACTGTCCATCTGAAACTTTTACCTCTTAATTGCTATCATTAGGGACCTACTTTCTAGAGCTGTCAATATCATATATGTTTGTCTTCTATCTTACTGATAGGTAATAGTTTTCCAAGCAAGCTTAGAGAGCAGTGACTCTTTATTAAAACTAATAAAAGAGGGAATCACAGGATTTTAAAAATTCCTCTGGAAATTATTACTGACAAGACTGTCTTGAATTCCTAAGCAGAAAAAACACACTGAGACGTTAACATGCCTTGTCAACACAACAAGCTAGTGAGTTTTCTGCCTCATTTGTATAAAAAAGTACTTTTTAGCAGGTGTCATTCTACTATTGTCTAAAGTTCCATTTCTCTTATGAGAGCAATAAAGGTCATGGTCTGTTGAAGGAGAAAATAAATATAAAATGCATCAGCATACAAAACCAGATTTCAATGATGTTTACTGATTATAAATCTTAAAACTCCAGATATAAATATGATAAGCAGTAGGCAACAGATAATAGAGTCAAAACTGGAAAGATATAAAACTCTAAGAAAAGGCATTATTGAATCGTAAAGCCCAGAAAAGGGAATAGCTGAACTAAGAAGTTCGGAAACTAGAAATAATTTCAAGTGTTAGAGAACCATATTCTTCTTGTAGACAAAATATAATTGCTGGAGAGAGATCTTCAAGATAAAAAGCAGTGTCGTTGGCCTGTTTACTGTCTGTCAAAATCCCCAAATCATTGTTTCTTCTACTTCCTAGTGAATTCACAGAAAAATAAACTTCACGTTAACTCTATTAAATCAATTACCAGTCAAGAAGTATTTTTGGAATTAATTCCCATAAAGTAATGGATAATATAAAATTTCATGATTCCTGCTAATTAGGACAGAAGCAATTGATGTCACATGTAGTTTAATTTTAGAAATGGCACCATACACAATACAATGGGAATAGGGCACTTTAAAATTAATATTGACAAATAGTACTGAGGGTTTCCATAATGTTGAAAAAATACACACTTCAGAAAGTCAAACATAATTCTCATTTTCTCCTCATAGAAGAATCAACACAATTGAAAGAAAGTCCAAATTAGCTGGAGTTCATTTGCATCCTGTACTATTGGATGTGAAAAAAACTTGATTCCTCAATTCATTCAATCTTCTTCTTCCTATATACTTAATGTGACCATTTGATTCTGGTTTATGGTTATATGGATGGGAATCCTTAAAAACAACAACCAAAAAAACCCCAATATTCGTAAGGTCAACATTGTGAGCATACTTAGAACTCATTATACTATAAAGAAGTTACTCACAAAAACCTTAATCTGGGCAATAAACTATTTTAATTTGAACCATAACTGTACAGAGTTTAATTAGTAATAGGTTGACATCTAATTGTGTATAGAAAGCTGCTGTTCAGCCCTGATTTGTTATCTCTAAATGGTTTTGGCCGGGATGCAAAAGAATATGGGTACACGTCATATGAATGTCTAAGCCACACTGCCTTCGCGTGACAGCTCAGAGTGCAGAACTGGATCCCCACAGACGCAGAAAGCCTCTCTTATTTTTGTTGAAGCAATATACTGTTTCGTTTAAAATTAAGGGAAAGAACTGTACAGATAAATACTAGAATTATTTTGTTTCTAAGCCAATATTAGAGTTACTCACCTGGATTCATCATATTTTAAAAATTTTCCAACAATAATAAGAACTAATGCTTATTGAGGCAGTGTTTTAAGTGTTTAAATGTATTAATTCTTTCCACCTTCATGTTAATCTTCTATGGCCTAATAACTCATCTTGAGTCATACAGCTCGTTAGTGGGAAAACCAAGACTTGAATCCAGAAAGGCTTGCTTCAGAAGCCTTTTTTTCTACACTATTTTGCCTCTCAAGTAAAACAACATGACCATTTATGCCTCTCTAGGAACAAGCCCAGTGCTTGGGCTAATGTCTTTGCTGCCATGTAGTAGACACTGTGGTTTCTGGAGGTTAATCTTGAGGACTTGATGCAATAATACTGATATTAAGCTATCTTCCTACAAACTGTAGAATTCTTCACAACGAAAAATCACAGCCAAGTTGCCCATTTTTTTCGAGTACACATTAAACATTCACCAAGATGGGCCATATTCATAGACCATAATACAAATCTCAATAAATTTGAAAATATTCAGGTCCCACAGAATATGTTTTCTGACCACAGCAAAATTAAGTTAGAAATTAACAACAGAAAGATTTCTGGGAAAGTCCTAAGTATTTGGAAAATAAATAATACTCTTTTAAATATTGCATGGGTTAACGAAAAATTAAAAGAGACATTAGAAAGTACTGTAAACTAATGCACATAAACGTATCAAAATTTGTAGGATGCTGCTTAGCAGTAACCTACAGTAGAGGAAAATGTTTAGAACCAATCCCCAATATTATTAAAAAACAAGTGAGGTCTCGAGTAGTAACCTCATAATCAACTTTAAGATATTAGAACAAGAAGAGCACACTAAACCCAAAGTAAGCAAATGAAAGTCACAGAACCTGGGATGATGCTGGGACACCCCTCCTAGACAACAAGGACTGAGAAGGACCACACTGTAAACAGAAGAGGAGCACTTTTCCTTTGACCGCATCCCCCTACCCCCAGGCCCGCATGGCACCGCACTGAGAGGGTCCTCCTAGGCCTACAGTTTCTCCAGGAGATAAAAAAGATCCCAAGGTGGACCTCCAGCTTGGCCAGAGCTGTGGGATGCTTCCCAGGAGGCTCACTCCAATCTCATCTCATGGAGATCGTTGGAGGGATATTGGGAGCTTGACTACTTGGTATCAGATAGAAATGGAGAAGAGGGGTGAGGGCTTACAGCAACCAGCACTCAGATCTTGGTGGGTAATGTGCCTGCTCACAGCAGCACCTGAGCAGAGATCCCAGCCAGCAGTTCTGCTCATCTGCAGAGCCAGTGGCCCCATCTGGCCAGGGAACTGGGTTGGTTTGCATCCCCAGCCAATTGGCCATACTGGACATGGAGCCCATTCTACAGCCCCATCCAGAAGGAAAGCAAATTCCCAGTCTACTGCTCAGTTTAACCTCAAGTCCCACTCTGGGAAGCCTGGCCACAGATACCTAGAAGCTGCATCCTACATCCCACTTTGGCAGGGAGCTAAGCCAGCAGCCCTGCCCAAATGTTCGGCATAACCTTTAGTGGCATAACAAGGGACCCCAAAGAGTGACACTGAGAAGCCTCAGAGCCCAGCCTCTTGCACTGCCCAGCCATGGTGCCCAGCCATGGTGCCAGCCCTCAACCCCACCAAGCAGCACAGCCGAGCATATGACCCTACCCAATTGCTGAACACAGCATGCAGCCCCACCCAACAAAGGAGCCAAGACAGTGACCCCACCCAACCATGGAGAACAGTCTCCAGCTCATGGAGAACAGTGTCCAGCTTATGGGGTAGAACCATAGGCTGCACCTAACCAGAGGCCCTGGCTAGCAACATTGCCTGCAAGTGGACCACTGTCAGCTGCATACCCATCCTGAAGCCCAGCTTGTGACCCCACCCAATCTGGGTCAAATCAAGGAGGTGAAAGATCTGGTCACTGGAAACTATAAGACATTGATGAAAGAAACTAAAGAAGACACAAATAAATGGAAAGCTATCCTGTGTTCATGGATCAGAAAATTAATATTGTTAAAATATCCACACTACCTAAAGTCCTCTATAGATTCAATGCAATCTCTGTCAAAATTCCAAGGGCATTTCTTTTACAGAAGTAGAAAAATAAATCTTAATATTCATATGTAACAACTAAAGACCCCCACTAGCCAAACCAATTCTGAGAAAGAACAAATTTGGAAGCATAACAATTCCTAATTTAAAACTATACCACAAAATTATAGTAATCAAAATAGTATGACATTGGCATAAAGACAGACACATAGGCTAATGGAAAAAAATTGAGATCCCAGAAATAAACTAATATTTGACATCAGAACCAGGAATACTGAATGGGAAAAGTCTTTTCAATAAATGGTGTTTGGAAAAAAAAATATCCACATGAAAAAGAATGAAACCAGACTCTTATCTCACACCACTCACAACAATTAATTCAAAATGGATAAAGACTTAAAAGACCAGAAGCCATAAAACTCCTAGAAGAAAACATAGGGGGAAAGTTCTTTGACATTAGTCTTGGAAATGAGTTTTGGCTATGACACAGTAAGAACAAGTAACAAAATAAAAAATAAGCAAGTAGAACTACATCAAACCAAAAAGCTTCTGCACAGCTGAATAAATATCAACAAAATAAAAAGGCAACCTACATATTGAGAAAATATATTTGCAAACTCCTCACATACCTGAGGAATTCATACCAAAAATATATAAGGAAATTGTACAACTTAGTAGCAAAAAGTAAATAATGCTATCAAAAATGGGCAAAACGTCTAATAGACATTTCATCAAAGAAGATATACAAATTGCCAACAGATACACAAAAACATGCTCAACATCACTAATCATCAGGGAAATGCAAATTAAAACCACAATGAGATATCACCTCATACTGGTTAGAATGGCTATTATCAAAAGTCAAGAGATAAGTGCTGGAGAGGATGTGGAGAAGAGGCAACTCTATGTACTGTAAATTAGTATGCAGCCACGACAGAAAACAGTATGGAGTTTCCTCAAAAATTTAAAAGTAGAAATACTGTATGATCCAGTAATTCCACTTCTGGGTATATGTTCAAAGGAAATGGAATCACTGTCTTGAAGTGATACCTGCACTCCCATTTTCATTGCAACATTATTCCCAATAGCTGAGATATGGAAGCAACATATGTGTCCATCAATGGATAAATGGGTAAAGAAAATATGGTATATATATATATATATATATATATATATACACACATATATTTATACACACACACACACACACACAATGGAATATTATTCAGCCATAAAAAGGGGGAAATCCTGCCATTTGTGCCAACATAGATGAACTTTGAGGACATTATGCTAAGTGAAATAAGTCAGACAGAAAGACAAATACTGTACTATATCACTGATAAGTGGAATCTAAAAACAAACAAACAAAGAAAAAAAAATACCCTGAACTGATAGAAA
Organism: Globicephala melas; assembly: GCF_963455315.2. NCBI lineage: Eukaryota > Metazoa > Chordata > Mammalia > Artiodactyla > Delphinidae > Globicephala > Globicephala melas. The sequence goes on along the minus strand of NC_083320.1, from coordinate 73,815,653 downwards.
CAGAGTAGATTGTTGGTTTTCAAGGGCAGGAGGTAGGGGAAAAGGATGAAGGTAGTCAAAGGATACAAACTTTCAGTTATAAGATGAATAACTTCTGGGCATCCAATGTACAGTATGGTGACTGTAGTTAACAATACTCTATAGTATACTTGAAAATTGCTAAGAGTAGTTAAGAGTTCTTACCACACACACAGAAAATGGTAACTATGTGAGGTGATGGATGCATTAACTAATTGTGGCAATCATTTTTGAATATATATGTGTGTGTATATATATTAATATATATATCAAATCATCATGTTGTACAACTTTAACTTACACAATCATTATTTCAATTACATCTCAATAAAGCTGGAAGAAAAAAAATGAAAAAAAATAGATATCTGGACTAGCCATATATCAGTTATAGAAAATGCATTGTAGTTTATGACTTCCCACAAAGAAAATTCTAGGTACAGATGCCTTCCCTAATGTATTCTAACAAACAATTAAGGGAAAATGGTACTACACAAAATTTTCCAGAAAATTGGAGTGAAAGGTCTACTTCTTGATTCAATCTATGAGACAAGCTCTACATTTACACCAAAACCAGACAAAGACATTACAAGAAAAGAAGTAATTCTCAAAATTCAATGGTAAGAAAACAAGCAATGCAATTAAGTAAATGCACAAAAGATCTGAATAAACACTTCCCCAGAGAGGATTTATGGATGAGATATTATCACAAGAAAAGGTATTCAATATCACTTGCTATAGAGGAAATGAAAATTAAAACAGAAATGAGGTATTACTACACACCTATTAGAATGGCTGAAATATAAATACTGATAATCCTAAGTGCCAATAAGCAACTGGATCTCACATACATTGTTGAATGCAAAATTGTACAGCCACTCTGGAAAAAGAGTTTGCAGGTTCTTTAAGTGTATTTTAAACATGCGTTTACTGTAAGACCAAGAAATCCTATTCCTAGGTATTTTGCCTAGAAAAATAAGAAGTTATGTTCTCACAAAACCCTGTACATAAATGTATTCATAGTCACCAGAAACTGGAAACAACTCAAATATCCTTCAACAAGTAATGGATAAACAAACTGTGGTATAGCCATACAACGTAATACTACCCAGCAATCAAAAGGAACAAACTATTGATACAACAACTTGGACGAATCTCAAAGACATTACACTGGGTGAGAGAAGCCAGTCTCAAAATGTTATCTAGTATACAACACAGTTTATATGACAGTTTTGAAAAGACAAAACTATAGTAATGGATAACAGAGCAAAGGTTGGCATGGGGTGGAATAAGACCACAGAGGGGCAGGTAGAGGAAGTTTTTTTGGGTTGGTGGAACTGTTTTGTATCCTAATTGTTGACGTGGTTATATGAAATTATACATGTGGTAACATTCATAGAACTGTGCACCAAAAAGTCATTTTTATTGCATGTTAACTTTCTTAATAGAATAATATATTTAAAAATAGAAAATATACTTTGATATTAAGAAAACAAACAACCTAATTAAAAATGAGTAAAAAACTTGAACAGATATATGGGTGGCAAATAAGCACATGAAAAGATGCTCAACATCACTAGTCATTGGGGAAATGTCAATTAAAATTGTAGTTCTAGGGCTTCCCTGGTGGCGCAGTGGTTGAGAGTCCGCCTGCCGATGCTAGGGGACACGAGTTCGTGTCCCGGTCCGGGAAGATCCCACATGCCGCAGAGCGGCTGGGCCCGTGAGCCATGGCCACTGAGCCTGCGCGTCCGGAGCCTGTGCTCCGCAACGGGAGAGGCCACAGCAGTGAGAGGCCCGCGTACCGCAAAAAAAAAAAAAAAAAAAATTGTACTTCTACTCACTTGTTAGAATGGCTAAAGTTAAAACACCTGACCATACCAAGTGTTTGGTGATATGGAGAAACCAGAATTCTCAGTGCTGCTAGTGTGAACCTAAAATGGTATAACCACTTTGAAAAATCGTTTAGCAGTTTCTCTAAAATTTAAAAATATACCTACCATGTGTTTCATCCATTCCACTCTTAGTTATTTACCCAAAAGGAATTGAAAGCACATATTTATACAAAGGCTTATACAAAAACGTCATAGCAACTTTATTTGTAATAGCTAAAATTTAGAAACAGTCCAAATGTCCATCAACAGATAAACAAATTGTGATATATCTTACACAATTTGGAATACTACTCAACAAAAGGAGAGAACTAAATCACACAAGAAGATGGATGAATTTCAAAATAATTATACTGAGTGAAAGAATTGTTACAAAAAAGAATACATTCTGTGTGATTCCATTTCTATAAAATTCTAGAAAATGCCAACCAATCTATTGAGACAGAAAGCAGAGGAGTGGCTTACTAGAGGATGGGGAGGTGGTAATGGGGAGAGGTGAGGCAGAAAGACAAGGAGGGGCAGGAGAGAAGGATTTAAAGAGGGCACATGGGGCTTCCCTGGTAGCGCAGTGGTTGAGAGTCTGCCTGGCGATGCAGGGGACACGGGTTCTTGCCCGGGTCCGGGAGGATTCCACATGCCGCGGAGCAGCTGGGTCCGTGAGCCATGGCCACTGAGCCTGCGCGTCCGGAGCCTGTGCTCCGCAACGGGAGGGGCCACAACAGTGAGAGGCCCGCGTACCGCAAAAAAAAAAAAAAAAAAAAGAGGACACAAAAATGTTTGGACATGATAAAGATGTTTATTTCTTGATCTGTGTGATGGCTTCATGGGTGTATACATACTTCAGAACTTATCAAATTGTATATATTTAAAATGTGAAGTTCATTGTACATCAATTTACCTCAGTAAAGCTCTTTAGAAATAAAAAAATAAATTTTAAAATATGAAGCATGAGAAAGAAAGAGAGAATTTTGAGAAAGACATTCATAATTATTTTTACCTGTTCAAAAAAGTGCGTAAAGGTGAGTGAAGGTGACCACTTGCCCCTCACAAACACAAGCCCAATTTCATCTGGACCTCTTTTTCATTCCTCACTCCCACTCATGTCAAATTCTTCACTTCTTAATATGATACCAAAATAGCCATGAGGAAAAGTAAAAAAAAGGGTAGCAAGTTTGGTCAGGGTTTGTCTTCTTCCTCCTGATTTCCTTGGATGTCCCAGGTTGCAGGGGAAGAAAGAGCTCATTGCTCTTTTCTCCAAATGTCCCAGACAGAAGTGGGTTGAGTTGGTTTGGGGAGCATGTTTACACAGATAACTCATCAGGACCATTGTCAGGATTGTCAAAAACACAGAAAAGCTGTTTCTGAACCTCCGGCAAAGCATGGTTCCATCCAAGTGAGAGCTGAAAAAACATCTCAGTTTTTCTAAGAAAATCCCATAGACCCAACAGATTCAGTGTCATCCGAATATTCTACATGCAGTTTTGCTTCTTTACCCATGTCTATTTAAGCGATTTTTGAAAGCTGTAATTATATAAACAGAGAGCCTCCCACACTCTGACAAGTGGAAAAATACATATTAACTCCAGACAAAATGTGGGTGGTGGTATCTTTTTTTCTTTCTGTCAGAAACTATGAAACACTACTGCAAACAGCAATAAATGACTAAAAGTCTTTTATATTAGAAAATGCCATGTAGTTTCCTAGGATATTATTTTACTTTTTTATCTCTGCTGGATAAACAGCAAAGTTCTTAAATCTAATTCTTCCTTCCCTATAAAATGATGTCAATCCATCCCATTTCCCAAATACTTCTGTTTGTAAGATTTGGCTAATAAGGGAAATGCTTGTGTTTCTATTATGAGGTGTATTGAATGGGTTCCTTCTGATATTGTGATTTCTTACAATTTGAAATGCAAGGTATGGGGAACGGGCAATGGAAAAGAAAGACAAGACATAGGCTTGTCCTCTGGCTTACAAACTAGGCACGTCTAAGGGAGAATTTCATGTCAATATCAATGTGAAAAACAAGGTCACAAACCAAAATCAGATGTTGGAATTGGCGCTGTTGTAACTGCTTACCTTGGACTAACTTTACCTTTTAAATCATTCCTTTAGTGGCTCAGTATAATATTAGTGTTTGTTGAATGTTTGTCATGTAAAAACAGGCATAAAGAACTTAAATTCACCCCAGAAATATTAGGAGGAAGGAGTAAAGCAGAGATTAGAATTCGGTTAGCCAAGCTTCAGAGCCCTACTTTCACCCACCATGCCATGCTGTATCTCAAAGTTGCAATTCATATTTATTCAAAGCTTACCCTGGGCCCAGGCATTATTCTAAGCCCTGTACATTTATTATCACAGTTAAGTCCCACAATAGGCCTATCATGTAAGCATCTCTATTTTTCCAGTTTTCCAGATGATGGGATTGAGGCACAGGAAAATTAAGTAGCTTGCCCATGATTCATGGCAGCAGGCAGAGGAGGAATTTAAACAATGACATCGAGGACAGTGAATTAGTACATACTCTGGGCAAATCACCATGTCTAGCACAGGAGATTTAAACAACTAACATTTAAAACAGAAATTCCTATCTAGAACAGTGTTCTGCTGTAACAACAATTATGAAATTGTATGGCACTGGCTTAGAAGTCAAAATGGTTACAACAGGCTGGGCAGCTGGAAACGCACATTATACCATGTAAAATATTTGATAAAACTGTGACCATTTGGAAGGCAGATTATGTACCCCCTGAGACTATAGCTTTTAAGGGAAGTTGTTGGAAAATGTCAGAAAGTTATGAGCTACTATGTGCAGCTGTTAGCAAGGTATTATAAGAAAGAGATGTCTTCAGGCAAGAATCGGCTCATTGTGAGGTACAAATTAAAGAAAATAGAGAGTCAAGAGCTTTATTTAGTTGAAAATGATGTCTATTTTGGGATCCTCAAATAGTAAGACAGGTAAGTTTGAACAAAGCTTTGAGCATCAAAGGTCCAGTTAGACTTCTTAGTTGAATAAAGCGTTTCAGTCTTGCAGCAAAGATTAACCATACCCAAGTCATGAAGTTAAGGTAGAGAGGCATAAGGATCAGGAAACAGAGAAATAAAGTAATAAAGAAAGAAAGAAACTTGGTTGTAATGACTGGAATGTAGAACTGAATGAAACAGTACAGGTAAAAAATTGAATAAATGTGTGTGGGACTAGTATTGCCCCCCAAAAAAGAACACAAACAACAATAACAGGAGCAATAAAAATCAACTGTTTGAACTTTACACAAGCTCAAACTTGAAGAATTATGAAATGGGCATACTATCTAACACCCAACGAGAGTATGCTGCCTAACATGCTCTCCACACGTGGCCAAAGGGAATATGGAGGAAGCTCCCAAAGGCTGAGGACATCTGAGACCAAAGGGAACAAGAAACAAGGGGACAGAAACTTCCAGGAGGCATAATCAGGGACTATGGAAGAATTTCCCTACTGTCGGGGCAAAGGAACTTCACAGCTCCGTTGGACTTTATGATGGAAATAATGAGACCCCCTAAATGCTGAGTTTCTCATTGTTGCTTTTCTAAACGGGAGCTTGCATTGCAGTTACTGTCTCTCTGCCCCACTGCTGTGTGCTAGATGGCGGAGGCAGAGGCAGGAGGCAGCAGAGATATCTTGCCTTCAGATCAGAAGCCAGTAGAACATTTGGACCTGAGAGAGATCAAGCACTGTATCTCCCCTAGAGGTTCTAGATGTTAAACTGGGTTTGTTTATTGGATCGAATTTTGGGTTGTGTCCCTGGGGAAGAGATAAGTGTATTCTAAGAGTGGGACTGGAATTGGAGGGACTGGTCAGCTCTTCACCAAATGCATTTACTCTTCTTCCTATGCACATAGCTAGTCTAGAATCCCCATGGCCTTTCTGTTGACATGGCCATGTGGCTGGTTCTCACCAATGGAATTTGAATGGAATAACACTTGTCACTTTTGGGATAAGGGGACAAGAAGTGAGTGTGTCTTATTCACCCTCATTTCCCCCATCAATAAGCTAAATGCAAATGAGCAAGAAGCCCTGGAGAAGGGCAAAGTTGCAAGATGAAGGAGTCCTCTGTTCCAGAAAGATTATTTGGAAGGCCAGCTACCAACTAGGAACGTTCACATGGGACTGTTTATGTGCAAGAAAGAAACTTTCATTAAGTCACTGATATTTTTTCAGATTTGTTTGTTACAGAAAACATTATCCTAAGTAATACAAATGCACAGAGCCTGCAGGATTCTAATTTGATCTATACCACTTTATCATATAGCTTAGTCTGTGCTAAGCTCTGTTCTAAGTCTTTTACGAAGTATTTTACATATATCACCGTATATTACACACATACATACACGCATATAGTCCATTAAGTTCTGTATCAAATATAGGCTGTACCTCAGAATTTAATACTTAATGGTACCTCAGGAGACACAAAAATTAGTCCTTTAACTATCTAAAAGTTGCAAAAGAAAGTCAGTTTGACTAAACAAAACACAGGTTGATCCTTAGAGCCCTTTAATTACCCCTGTAAGATCTGCTTGAGGAGCAACCCACTTCTGGCTCTATCATAACATTTCCTTACTCATCTCTTTATTGGCCATTCATTTGGAGACACTGCCTAGACAGGAACTTGAGTCCAAGTTACACAATAGACTTCATTAGATTCCATTTTACCTACGTTAAAACAAGTATGTCCTTATATACTGTGGAATCATCATTAAACAAGTATTTATTGCGCACTTACTGTTGCTCAGCTCTGTGCTAGAGAATAAAGATAAATGACACATGACCTCTGTTCTTGAGGAGGACAGAGTTTAGTGAACACACAGGCATGTTAAAACCTATTACAACAAAACCTGATGAATGCTGTCATAGCAGCATGCATGGAGTACGATGTGAGCATTGGAGTCAGAGTCATAATTCTTGCAAAGAGCGTTCTGTAGGCAAAAAAAGATTTTGAATCAGAGGTGTGAAAAATGTGCACACAAACACACACACATTATATGAAAAAAAAATGCTAGTGACCGCTTCAGCCAATTATTCACAACTATTCACCATAGTACTGGTCCAATTTTGTCACAAAATAGCTCCAGCCGTCTTAAAACAATGCATCAAAAGCCGTGTCCAAGTACCATAGCATTTACTATTATTTGGAAATCCTTGTGTGATTTCTGCCATTTATTTTCGGATTTAATGCCAACTTGATTATCACTATTACTAGTGCTCTTGCCTTCAAAGTTTCTCCCCACGAACACTTTTTAAAAAATTAATTCTTCCACAATTCTCTCAGTTGAAACCTGGGATTCATGTCTGATTCCTCTTTATCACCCCTACTTTCAAACAAAGCTTTGCCCCTCATTCAGGCTTTTTATTCTTCATGCCTGCACTCCTGAGATCACCTGCCTTGTAGCCTCTCTGTTTTTCCTTCATCTGATTCATTCTGATAATCTCCAACAAATGAATATTCCAATAGCCCCATTTTAACTATGTCACACTCTCCTTCCAAATCTCTCCATAGTCCCACATGACTTAAGTCCTAGCTTTGTTACTTACTCACCAGTTTATTATTTTAGTTAAGATTTGATTGCCCAATCTGTAAAATAGGGATAATTATTATATTTAACTCATATATTTATCATCAAGTTCAAATCTTTGAAACATGTATTTAGAACAGTTTCCAGTGCATAGTAAGCATTCAATAGATTTGAGCTGTTGCCATCACTTACGGTAACTCAACATGTAAGGCAGTCTGAAATCTGACAGAAATTTAACTTTCTACTTTTATCTCACATGAAACACCTGTTCACAACAAAGAGCCGTCTTCTCACGGTTTTAGGAACATATCTTGCAAATCTCTTCCTTTGAACCTGTCATTTTTTTATGCTCTGCCCCAAATATCTCTTGCTTTCCATTTATTCGAATCCTATTCATTCTTCATGAACCAATTTGAATCTTATCCTCACAAAGCTTCTCTTGCTTTTGCTGATGGTAGATCACTCTCGACTCTGAACAGATACAATGATATTCTTTTGGAGATTATTGTGTATTATGGGGTATGAAATACTGAGAATTTAGGTCAGACTGGAAAAGAGGATGTTTTCATCCCCACCCTGACACAGTTTACCCAGGATACTACCCCAAAGCATAAAATGAACCATAAATGTTTTGGGATTGACTGCTTATAATGTAACTAAGGCTATTCCTATAAAGTTTAGATTAAGAAACCATAAGGCCAAACAGAAAGGAATGAGGAATCATGTCAGAATTCTCTCTGGGTTGCATGGGAAAAGTAGCATCTAGAAAGAAATATTGCTATGATTACCATATCTCCAGATGATAATACAGGGAGAAAGCTAAATATTTTAAAATTAATATCTTTTTGTCTTCTAAGTGTGGGCTTTTTTTTTGTATTTTGTAACTAGAGATGCTTCTTATTCCTGTGCATCGAATCAAAATTGAGACGCACTAATCTAGTCAACTAAAAATGTCAAAGTTTATGTAGAACCTCAATTCAAAATCATTCAATATTTATAAAAATTTCATGGTTTGGCAGATCTTCCTGAGGCCTCTGTGACCCACTGTGCTGGACGCCCACTGCCCAACTTCAGGGGACACAATTCACAGATTTCATGTGGATGACCCTTCACTCTACCACCCTGAAGTTTGTACAGTACAGCAGACTCTGTCTATCCAGGTGGGTTGGAAAGTAACCTGTGCATATTTTCTTTTCATTTTTTTCAGAGTATAATAACGCATCCCCAAAGAGGAGGAAAGCAGTCTAGCCAGTGTGAGTTGTAAATAAGAGCACAAGCTACGAAGTTAGCCAAATCACTGCCTTGCTCTTCACAAGATAGGGAGCCATGGGCAAGTTACATCACCTTTCTGAGCCTTTGTTTCCTCACAGTAAAATGGGGATAATAACAGTATTTCATAAGGTTTTCAGAAGGAGTAAATGAAATGAAGTCTAGCAAAGTGCTCAGTTCATAGGAGTTCAGTGTTTACTTTTTCCATTACAGAATTATGACTGCATTAGGGAAAGAGGTTTTTCTTCTACATTATGAATGCTAGAGAGTAATACCTCTCCCTGACTTCTAACCGCCATTCTGGAAAATCGTGCTGGCCGTCTTCATCCAGTGCAGTAGCTTTCAGACACTTTCCTTAGCAGCAGCATGAGCAGAACCTTTTGGTTTTCAATGAAAATCTTAAACAGGTCCCAGTAAAAAAGGCAGCCACTCTGGGGAAGACTTTGAATTAGAAGACTGGTCCCATCTAGCCAGGTGTTGCCTGAACTTGGGAAAGTTACTTGACCCTTGGAGTCACTTCTCTAATAGGCAAATTTTTAAATAATAGAAAACACTGCCTTGCTTAGTGTTCAAGGTTGTTGTGACACTCAGGGCAGTGCATCTATATCAATGCTCTTTGAAACAGTCACGCAATACACAAATATCCACTAGTTCTCTTATCACAACACAAGCTTCTGCATTTTGGCTCACCTATTTGATTTTTTTCCAACAGATTTACCTCCCTAATTATAGGCAGTTCCTTGCTAACAAATGGGTGTGTTCCAAAATTTAATTTGCTCATCAGTTGTTAGGAAATCAGCACACATTTTCCCTTAGAAATGGTGTTATAAATGGAATAGTTCATCTCTGAAGCAGTCTTAGCGCAACTCTTTAGCCCCAAATGTAGCTCAAATACTATACGTGTGCTATAAAAACAGTTGGAAATATTATTATTGTATAAGTAATTACAATGGTAAAATAATAAAAATAAATGAGCTTAATTTATCTTTAATGCTGACATTTAATGACCAGCAAGTCTACCTAGAAAATGGTGCTAGTGGAGATCCTAAAGAGAATCTCTTGAGTCCCACGAGGCTTTAGAAATGGATATGACTTGCTTTTGTGATTGACAAATTTCAAAACCTAGATCTTTCCTTCTTTGGTAACTTTTAGGCTTAGCAATGACTATTGAGGTAATTGACAGGGGCAGGGATATAACAAAGGGAACAAAGAAAGGTAAGAAGAAGCAAGAAAAGGAAGATAGGGAGAGAAATAAAGATAGAAAGAGCCAGAAATTTAGGGTGAACAGGAAAAATCTTAGAAAAGAAAGAGGAAGGCTGAACTATGTGAATTCAGTTGAGAAAAAAAGAAAAAAATAAAAAAGAGTAGGAAAGAAAGTCTTCACTCAGTTAAAGATTAAGGGGAAAATATATATATATAGCTCAGTGGTCAGTCCTACCCTGAGGTCAGTTCTTGCACTGTCATTGGGTTGAGGATATAGGGAACCTCCATAGGGTAGATGAAGAGAGGAAAAGGGAACAGATGTGGGGCTGGCCTTTGGTATGAATTAGACATTTGTTACCAAGGTCAATGACTCTGTAAGTCAATAATTTTAAAAATATTAAAATAATCTGAGGGAATTAGCATCTGATAAATAATTAGGAAAATTAGCCAAAGATGAAAATATTTTAACTGGATAATCTACATGGTAGATTGATTTACAATCACTTTAAAGTTGCCTTTAATTTATAGTATAATAGGAAATTGTTTTCCACTCAAACATTAAATATTTATTATGACACCTGATGCTTATAAAGACCCCTAGGGCAGTGAATAAAAAGCTAGTTGTTAAAGTAAGGGCAAACTCTCTCTCAGACAAACCCATCTGCATCTCGAAAGGTCACCAATGACTTGCTCATTGTCACATGCAATTAACTACTATTCAACTGCAACATTTCCTGATACTCCTGCTATCGGATGCTCTCCACCTCTTGGTTCTCCTGACTCTTCCTTCCTGAGTCTTCATCCATCTCTCCACGCATGTCTTTCATCATTGTTTTGGGCCTATCCCCCTTGTCCTTCCTCCTCCTTTTAAATATTATTGTTTCTGAGAGTTCTGAATTTTAGCCTTCTTCTCATTTTACAAATGCTCTATAAACAACCTCATCCACACCCATGGTTCCAACCACCATCTACAGACTATGTTCTAAACACTAATAACACACAAACCTCTATCTGCAATCCAGACTTCTGAATTCAACTAAAAGATAGTCAGAACCTTTTATAATAAAATTCACTTTTCCTTTCATTTGCAATGTCATAGTTCTGATCATTTAAAAAATTGAAGTGCATTTAAAAAGGAGAGGCAATTTTAACCTTTATAGCTTTTTGCTAGATCTCACAGAAATTAAAATGAAACAACTTGTCTTACTTAACCCTTTATATTTATTTGCCCATCCTTAGTACTATAAGTTGATACAATAAAGAATCCAAAAATATTTTAGAATCCTTCTAACAAAGAAAGCTTTTTTTTTTTTTTTTTTTTTTTTTTGCGGTACGCGGGCCTCTCACTGTTGTGACCTCTCCCGTTGCGGAGCACAGGCTCCAGACGCGCAGGCTTAGCGGCCATGGCTCACGGGCCCAGCCGCTCCGCGGCGTGTCGGATTTTCCCGGACCGGGGCACGAACCCGTGTCCCCTAGCATCAGCAGGTGGACTCTCGACCACTGCGCCACCAGGGAAGCCCCCACAAAGAAAGCTTTTAATTGAACTTTAAAAGTTAAAGTCTTCAAAGTTCCAGAATAAATTTTGCTGATATTTTTCCTATGAAATTTGCCTCGGAATTATTTGAAAGGGAGGATTAATTAGGATCCCCCCTTTTTATCTTTAAACACAAAATCTCCAGACTGACTAATATGAGAGTAGAAGAATGCTTTCTCCATTCTGATCTACCATTATTTCTGTTGCTGCCTTACCTTTCAGTTAACATTGAACTTGGAGCTAAAATATATACATTTTGAAATATTTTCATAAAATTTTCTTCCAATAATCATTCTTATTTTCTAGGGAAAGGTGGCAGTTATGCCCCATACATGAAATGTTAGGCATACTAAAAAAAATTAAAAACCCTATTCTAAGTGATAGTACTAATAGTGTGGGTGGGGGGAACACTAATAGAATAGAAGTTATCAGTTGAGTCAAACTTCAAATTTGTCATTTCCTATGATACTTTGAATATATCTCACTATCTATTGAATCATACCACTAAAGACCAGCCAAGTCATACTTTTTGAAATGTGTAAGCTTTCTAATACTAGTAACCCAAGCTCCAAGATAATTCTAATTTGAAAATACGTGGAAGACAAATTCTCCTCTGTTATGTTAAGTGAGTTGGTCGTAACCTGGGCTCACCAAGTTCAAGCCCTCGTTAAATGTTATAAAAAAGGCGGCTGCAGATGCCTACAGGCTGTGAAGAGTGATAGAAGAAACATGAATTTTAAAATCTGACCACCAGTATTTTAATCGTAGGAATGGTTTTGTTTCGTACTATCTTCATGAACTTGGAGAAGGTATTTGACCTCCCCATGCTCAGTTTTCCACAATTTAAATGG